>NC_136884.1:13870942-13990942 GCF_949152265.1 Phoxinus phoxinus
GCAGATGATACACAGGCAAACAGGGCCCAAAAGAAACTCACCTGTGTGGCTTTCTCCAGCTGCAGCTTCAGGTCCGACAGCTCCAGCTCTGTATCGCGTAACTGAGCTTTCAGCTTCTCGTTTTCAGCTAAAATCTGCTCATAAAGCTGCGAGCGGAAAGAGCATGTTGAGTAAACACTCGACCGTAAGGAAACCATTATTTAACGGGGCGTAATCATACAGCGCAATGTTTGTACCTTCTTATAATCAGTGGTGTCGTCTCTTTCGATGCGCGAGTACGGCCGCCGGCTCTCCCCAAAGCCGCGGCTACTATAAGACTCGTAACGGTCAGTGGAGGAAGTGCTAGTAGAGAGAGGGTCATTCCTGAGGGGGGGAAATGGATGCTTACTTCAAATATTCACTGCTGTTTTCATAAGAAGCATGAATGCAAGTATATTTAGCTAATTTTAAAAGGACATAGTTAAGCACTTAATGACAAAGTGTTTTTTGGGATGCGTACCTGGATAGTCTGTCGCTCTGTGGATGTGAACAGATAGAGAGAGAGGGAGAAAGAAAGAAAGAGAGAGGGAAGTTATTACAAAGTCTGTACCTGCTGTTAATCAATCACATGCTCATAATGCATTTAGTGTGTCTGTTTGTCTAGCGTCTAGACTATCAGAGCGTCTAGAATGCAGATTATCAATTAGTCTGGGATGGATTGTGACGCTCTCATTCCCAGCTCTGATGGCCCGCTTAACGCTGCTATTTAATGAGAGTCTGTGCGGGTCAGCAATCTATCATTTACCGCTCTACAGTAAAGGACGCGTTTGAAGAGATCTGGGCGTAATCCATTTGATTTTGTCCTAATAAGAGTCATGCTTCAAAAGGTTCAACTTCAACACGAGTGGCACATTTATCAAAGTGGAAGTAAAAGGACTTCGGTCACCGTCCCTCCTCCGCTCGTTTTTATTTCTTCCTCTCTCTGAGCTCCGAGACCTCTCGGCCCTGCCGGGGCTTTTTCTCCATGAATTCTTGATCCGCAGCCAAGACCTCTGGGTCTGATCTTATTCCCCAGCGGCTCAGAGCGCACACAGGGTATTGGAACGAGTTTGGATTGGTATACTAACAAATATTTTTCAAAGTAAGTACTATGCAGTAAGCACATTGTGCACAATGCTAATTTTCTGTGTGCATAGAACTATTAGCATTCAGTAACAACACCGCTCAAGATAAGAGATATGGTATGCCATAATGTATTGAGACTTGAGCCCGGGACACACCAAGCCGACGTCAACGAACTAGCGGCGGCAAAAGCTTACTCGCCCAAATAACTGCGCTTGTACACACCAAAAGGACTAAAGGTGACTGTCAACTAGCATGTGCATTCTGTCACTTTCTTCATTCCAGTCGGCTTATGTTATTATGAAAACATTTGTGCATTCGAATGCTCAGGTAAGATGATGTAAAATTAGAAGAACAGCCTTCTGTCGGAACCATCTTGACGACTTTGCTCGCTTTCTTGTGCACTGACTCGTTCTCTAAGCTGAGCAGCCAGAGTTCTCTCTCTCACCGTCGGCCCGACGCCAATTCAACGTAATGAATCTGCCGACTACAACCAACGGTGCGGAACAGACCAAAAAAAACTGAGCCGACCGACGCTTAAAAGCAGCCAGACGGCTGACCGTTGGCTTGATGTGTCCCAGCCTTCAACCGGTAGAATAATTAACTGTGATCTTTACCACAATTTTCTCCTTTTTAGAGTTCTCGAATATTCTGAAAGACGAATTTCAATGTAATTCGTATGTAATTACAGGATAAAAACGTTTAAAATCATTTTATCAAGATTGAACTCACAGACAGTATCCCATTCCAAACATAACCGTTTCTCTCATTTGTGTTTATTGTTGGCTGAAGGCTGGGAACTTTGGACTGATATAAGGGCTGTGAAAAACCCAGGCAATGACCCGTGCAACTGTGAAGCCCACTTCCTGTAGCTGATTGCCCTGGAAGCATTCTGCAGGGCTTTGTATCAGGGCTTCCTTATCAAAGCAGAAGAGCTCACTAAGAGGAAATGTGTGCTATTAAGCCAACAAAAAAACAGCTGTCTCATAAAGAACCCATAGATCTCATTAGATTTTCTTTCATACTGCGGCCCTCTGAACACTTATCATTTGGAAACATTCAAGCAAGAACTGATCTTTAGCTGTATTGGGCCATATCTGAGCTATATTTAAACATGAATGAGTCGCTGTAACATGTGCACTTGGTAAAGTGTTTTAATGTGTCAGCTGGGGTTTCTTCCTCTCTATACATGCAAAAAGCAGTTTCCTATACTTCATCCACTGACCCAACAGTCAACAACAAAGCTTTGTCTTACTCTTTGTATTTCTATCTTCCTGACTCTAATAAATTGTCACTTTTGAATGACTCATTCCCAGTTTTCCGCCCAACTGCGTGTGATCTGGTTCCAGGATCATGTTGGCACAGGATACGCAGGATATTTATCTTATCCCCGCTAGACTCACAACTCCCCGGTCACACAACTAACAGCTCAAGTACACACTAAACACGGCTCATGTGACTAGCCACGTATTTTCTCTTATCGCTGGAAGTGTGATTTTCTGCAGCTAGGAATTGCTCGCTGACTATTCCTGTAATAGGTGACAGTCTGCGGGCTGCGAATCGACTTTCATCTATAAGAGAACTAATGCTGCTGGGACAATTCCAGGAAGTTGGAGAGCGGGAGGAGGGGGTCAGCAGACACACAGTAATGTCAGTGAATTGTTCGTCATGCCAAACATGAAGGAAAGTCAAACTGTTCTTTGACTATACAAGGTGAAAGTAGGTGCTGGGCAGAGGAAGAACCTAAAAAGTCCTTTAAAAACAGTCCAACACAATAAGCAGCTGAACTGAGCATTTGTCTAACTGGTACATGTGTGTTGGCAGATGCATTGTGGGTGAGTTCATGTTCACCTGAGGGTCTCCTTTACTGCTGCCATCTGAGTCTGATGGGTGCTCTGGATCATTCTCGTCGCTCTATAACATACAAACACATTTCAAATTATGTTAACACTTTATACTAATGTTCCAGTAGTTAACCAACAATGAAAAATACTTCGAGCATTTATAAATATTAGTTGAAGTTAATTTCAGCATTTACAAATACATTATTAAAATCAAATGTTTATCTGTTAATATTTAATGGACTTGAGCTAACATGAACTAACATTAAACAGCTGTTTTTTTAAAAACTAACAAATATGAATAAATACTCTAACAAATATATTGCATATTGCTACAGTAGTTAACCGATGCTAACTAATGGAACCTTATTGTAAAGTTTTACCCAAATTCCAACTATATTATAAAAGTAAACGGGGTCCAAAATTTACAGTTGCCAATCACCAAATGCACACACATGCTTTGGCAGGAACATAAAATTGAGTTAATGACCAGCTGGCAGGTAAGTTTTCTTTCTGGCCAGCTGCAATTGACTAATCAGAATTAAAGTATTCCAGAGAGTCGTGTAATAAATGTATATATTTAGAACCATAACAGTTTTGAATGCTGATTGTAAAGCTCACATTATGTCTTTTGTATCCGAATCCATACAGAGTGAGTTTTGAATGCGCTTTATGTGCATGAGTTTCTTACATCCTGGGTCCAGAAGGACACTCCAGTCGAACGTCTTTTCTCTCGAGGTCGTCTGCGGTCGCGTATAGAGCGTGGCTGCGACTTGTCTTCACTGTCCTTATCGTCATCTCTTTCTTTTCTATCATACTCTGGTCAGAAAACAGACACATGGTTGTTTATGAGTACAAATGAGCATCTATGAATCTGCATAAACCACTGGTGGAAACCCCCATTTTTATTTATGGGAATGATATTGCTCCAGGACTTTATCCTGGCTGAGCTAATGGAACAAAACTCAACCTAAAAAAATGAAGGTTATATTATTATGAAGGTTAGCGGGTTTAATTGTAACTAATATAAGCTGGAGCATGTCAAATCAAATACACTACAGTTCAAAAGTTTGGGGTCAGTACGAATTAAAAAAAATTTTTTAGAAAGAAATAAATGTGACAAAGATATTTCTAATGTGACAAAAGATTAATATTAAACAAATAAACAAAAGAACCTTTTCTTGACCAAATCAGCCTATTAGAATGACTCAGGGTATCTGCAGAGTTTTTTTTTTTTAAATGAAATGAATGTCCCTCGAGAACAAAAACATAAAATCTCAAAATAAATCATGCATCTTAGATTCTTCATTCATCAATAATGTAATATTGCTTATCAGCAAAATGATGAGGGAGCTAAAATATTCACCCTTAAAAACCATCAACGCATTACAATATAAAAAGCATAAAATAAACAAACTTTGTCAATTCATCACCAGTAGATCAAAAGCAATCGATTGCCATGAATGTGCGGAATTCATTTA
This sequence comes from Phoxinus phoxinus, assembly GCF_949152265.1. Taxonomy (NCBI): domain Eukaryota; kingdom Metazoa; phylum Chordata; class Actinopteri; order Cypriniformes; family Leuciscidae; genus Phoxinus; species Phoxinus phoxinus. The sequence continues at coordinate 13,875,366 of NC_136884.1, forward strand.
TCGCAAACTGTTCTGAAACCGTGAGCCTATAGAATGCACAATAGTTTATTTCATTCAATCATAGCTTTTTGAAGTTAATAAACACATTAGGCCGTGTCGTGATTCCTGTTTAAAGTCCCCAAATTTCAGACCTCTTAAAACGATAATTAAGATATATCATTAATATAAGTTATATCATATAAGAGATTTGAGATGTTTCATGACATCAAATTTGATCAAACTGAATTAAGACTTTTTAAGGACCCGCAGGGACCCTGATGATTTCTGATCATGTGGCACTTAAAAGACTAGAGTAATGGCTGCTGAACATTCAGCTTTTACATCACAGGAACAAATAACTTTTTAAATATATTAAAATAGAAAACGGTTATTTTGCATGTAAATAATATTTCACAATGTTACTGTTTTTATGTATTTTTGATCAAATAAATGCAGCTTGGGTGAAAGACTACTTTCAAAAACATAAAAAAATCCTACCGAACGCAAGATTTTCAACGGCCTGAAGCTTGGCTTAGTCAGTCTGCAGCCATACTAAAGGAAGTCCCTGTCTGTATGCCAGTTCCTGTAGCGTCACAAAACCATATCACTCATTTTCCTTCCTGTGCCATGTCACTCTACTTAAAGTGACACACAGCTGTTGTTTTTTCCATGACAATTAAGGGAAATTAAGATACAATTTTTTGCATCGTCTTAAAAATGTCATGTCGTAATAAATATTATTGTTATGAATAAAAAGTTCTCTTTTTTGTTGTTGTTGTATGAAAGGAGACCCGGACATGTGTACCTCTCTCAGTGTCGCGTGTGGAGCGGTAGGTTGAAGTGAGGCCGGTCAGGCTGTTTGGCCGGTTCAGAGAGGAGGAGCTGTAGAGAGAAGACGAGCTGCCAGAGGAAGAAGGCAGAGTGGAGGAGGCCGTGGTGGTCGAGGCCAAGGTGCTCCGGTACTTCTGGAGGACGACAAAGAGGACACTCGTGTGACATAAAACACACACAAACAATACTAGTTAAACTTCCACAAACTGTCCTGTTCCCTGAGAGTTTTCCTCACCTCCTCAAAGCTACGGTAGCGTGACCTATAGTCATCCTCCTTGGTCTCGGTCTCTTTCTTCTCTTCCTGTTTCTCCTTGTCTTGTTTTTCCTTCTCTTCCTTCTCGTCTTCTCGAGGCCGTAAGGGGCGACTGCGACCGATGGTCTTCTCCGCCTCCTGGAGATCAGTCAAGGTCACACCCTGAAAAAGAAAGTCAAAATGTTACAATTATGTCATTCATTCATTCATGAGTCTGCTAAATTACCTCAATAATGATGTCATTTTGTTGTAACTGCAGATATATACAAACATATTACGTTAATAAGAACCACAGCAGGGCACTACGATACTGTGTTACTGTAAGAAAATATAAATAATATTTTAAATATAAAATATAAATATTTAAACAAAAAAAACAAAAAAATATATAAATAATATTATTAATAATCGTTTTATATAATAATATTAATTTAATATCAATAATAAAAAAATATTATTTGATTCATATTAATAAAAAAATCATGAGCTGACACTGTCACAGAAGTAACCGTGTCTATCCAATCACATTTATGACATATTTCTCCTTTAGTTTTAGCTCGTGTTATATAATATGAAGCTGACTTATTTGTTATTAATATTATATTAATGTAGGTAAAATACCAATATAATCAAGATGAAGGATATTTTACTTGTAAAGTATTTCCTTCCTATAGGCATTATAGGAATTAGATACATAGGCAAATATAAGCAAAATAGGCATTACCACATGATTGTGTAATATATAATTTAGTTTTTTTTAAGCAGGTAATCATTTTGTTTAGCCACAAGTTTTTAGAGCCCCTAGTCACAACTAATAACGAAACATGGCCTTACTTTTGAAAAGGAAAAACTCAATTTCCTCTCTAATGCAAACAGTTATTTCTCCCATAAATCCCTGTCACATCACAGAGCTCAGAACGTAATCAATTACAGTAAGCCCATCCTGAGCTTCAATGCTAAACATTTGAAGCAAGAACCATTCTAATCTCGCAACAAATCATTTGTAAACCGCACTGTGGTTCAGTCTATTATTAGAGAGAGTTCCTGCAGAGGTGTTTAGATGAGAGTCTAGACTTGCCTGTGTGGACCTCCTGGACTGCCGTGCCTGTCTGGATCTGGCTTTCCTCTGAGACTCGGACTCTTCATCACGCACAGGGGTGAGGTATGATCTACAGACGCAACACAAAGAAACTAAATCCCACAGCTGAAGCAACAAGTGCTTTTGTTGAGGCTCTTCAGGGCAAGTTTAATAAGAGTTAAAAATAGGCTTTGGGGAATAAATAAGACAGTACTTATAAGACAGGAACTGGAACATGATGCATTGTTTAAACTGAATTTAAATGTTGACATGTAGAATTCAAATAAAATGATGATCAAGGTTTATGTGTGAATAAAAGCCTAAATTAAATCTGTTCATCGTTTAAAGTGATCTCTTCAGAAGATTTAGGATTAAGGATTAAACTGCTCAATTCATATGGTTTACATTTATGTTTATGAACTTCTTGAAACTTTTGGTTGCTGGACATTTAATGAAAAATAATAAAAAATATCTCTATTTGTGTTCTGCATATGAATGGAAGTTATACGGGTTTAAAATAATGTGAGGGTGAGAGTAAATAATGACCATTAACTTTTAAAGTTAAATGTCCTAAATAGATACAATAAGTTTGAATACATTTTTATGTTTTCACAAAGAAAATTCAGCTATTGGTCTCTTTTTTTAAATCACAATGGACAAACAAAATGGTAAAAAAACGTCCAGAACAAATGGAGGGGGGAAAAAAAAGTGTGCAGAAACCCTGCATGATCCCATGTTGCAGTGCATGTGTGTACCTGCGTCTCTCTCGTCCGTCAGAGCCCAGTATAGTTCCAGTAGTGGAGGTGGTAGTGGTGGTGGCTGCAGTGTTGATTGTGGGGATGACCGCAGCCGACTCCTTTTCCTTCTCCCTCTCCTTGTCTGCGTTCTCCTCAGCCCAATACCTGCTACGCATCAACGCATTTCACTGCACAACCAACTCTTGAGCGTTTAAGTTAACTTAAAGAGGAGTGTGTGCTCGTACCTAGACAGCAGGCTGCGGTGTCCTGTGGGTGAGGTAACGGAGGAGGTCGTTGTTGTGGAAGTGGCAGAAGAAGTGGAACTTAAAGCATCATCTTGCCTCCTTCCAAACGAGCCGCTAAGGCAACACATAACAGTCAGTGGACAAAGCATATATGTGAGAGTGAGAGTGAGTGAGTGAGTGAGTGAGTGAGTGAGTGAGTGAGTGAGTGAGTGAGTGAGTGAGTGAGTGAGTGAGTGAGTGAGTGAGTGAGTGAGTGAGTGAGTGAGTGAGTGAGAGAGAGAGAGAGAGAGAGAGAGAGAGAGAGAGAGAGAGAGAGAGAGAGAGAGAGAGAGAGAGAGAGAGAGAGAGAGAGAGAGAGAGAACAAAACACCAAACCAAAGAAAATACACGTACGCAAAAAACAAAACAAAAAAACAACCAAACCAACCAAAACAGAAACTAACCTTTGCGAAACGCAAAGCAAAAGTCAGGTCCATAATGTGCAAATAAAAATAATCAAATAAATAATTAAGACTGGGCAATATAAAAAAAATATATTTTTATTGGCATATTTTTGCCTTTGCATCTTTATTCAATGTTTACTCAACGGAGAACTAAAATTAAACCAATAGTATTCTACATTATATTAGGTAATATTTAATTGGATATTTCTTCAATCATATTTAGAAATTTCACAATTTCTGGAACTAACCACTACAATTATAGTCATCTCGTCAACCTTTGCGAATACATTGTGAATTTTTATTATGTTGTCCAGCCCTATATATTCAGTCCATTCTAATGGAAAGTGTAAAACTATTCACTGCATAGACAAATAAATCCCCAGACAGTAAGAATGGCAAGAAGCTGCATGTGGGGAATGCAAAGACACATGGAGGACATGGAGTGTGTGTGTGCTGGGCGGTGCTCGGGCAGGTACCTGCGGTGAATGCTGTAAGACTGGTAGTAGGAGGAAGGCTGCTGGCAGGCTTTAGAGTTGTTAGGTTCCAGGCTGGAGGCAGAGGAGGATTTGGCGGGCAGGTCGCGAGAGCTAGACGTGCGGCCTAACGCTAGCGTGTGAGACGTACTGCCGTGGGGAAGTGGCGGGGTGAAAGAGGCGAGTTAGCAGGGAGCGGACAAACAAACATACACACACACACACATTAAAACAGACACACATAGACAAAATGCTACAAATAGTTCTAAAGCACTGACTCCCTTGTGGGGGGGCTTGGTTTCTTATAAAGTCATATTTTGGGATATAAATCATCAAATACCATCAATAAGTTCACTGGACATAAAAAGGGAAACCTACTCGATATCCTACTCGAGAAACCACTTCCAATGTTTGATAAAATAGAGATCTAAGTCTTCAGCATGCTTTTTCTTTTCTTTTCTTTTATTTGGGGGGGGGGGGGGGGATTATTAATTAAATATATATTTAATTAAATAATTTAAGACATTTCTTTTAAATACCGTCTCATTTTGCTGTCTAAAGAAGACTGCTCGAAAATCATGAGAATATTTATTAATAATTTTTTGTTCTATTTACAGCTCTAATTTGTAACCGTAATTTAAAAAGAAATCTAATCTGAATACAGATTTGATTTTATAATATGACTTAATACACTTCCGTTCAAAGGTGTGGGATCAATAACATTTTTTAATTTTTTTTGAAAGAAGTCTTTTATGATCACCAAGGCTGCATTTATTTGATCAAAATATAGTAAATATTTATAACAACTGGAAGAAAAAAAACGGTTTTGTATTTGAATACTTTTTAAAATGTAATTTATTTCTGTGATGCAAAGCTGAATTTTGAGCATCATTACACTTCATCAGCGTCACATGATCCTTTATAAATCATTCTAATATGCTGATTTGATGCTCAAAAAACATTTCTTATTATTATCATCAATGTGGAAAACAGTTGAGCTTCTTAATATTTATGTGGGAATCGTGATTTTTTTTTTTCTTCAGGAATCTGTGATGAATAGACCGTAAAAAAACATTTATTTGGAAAAAAAAATTGCAACAGTGTAAAAGTCTTCACTGTCATTTTTGATCAATTTAATGCATCCTTATTAAAAAAAAAAGCCCAAACTTCTGAACGGTAGTGTAAATAGAGACATAACATTTGATATGATCACAATATATATTCTTTATATTTAAGGAATTTATATTCCTTGAAAGGGGATCGTCATATTTGTGGGATCTTGGCAGTAAAAAGCTTTAAAAAACTCTGTGTTATATATGCTTATGATGGAAGATGAATATATGATCATCTAAAGAAATGTACGCTGTCAGTGAGCCGAGATTAACACCCTTCTGCAGTTCTACTCAAGTTAGCTGTTAGGTAGTTATGTTTCTAAACTACAGTGCTATTAAGGTGCAAAACGTCATACACAAACGCAAGCCGACAGCAGCCGCTATAAATGCTTGACAGGAAAATAAAGGTGCTAGAATCATCTCAGGCAGCAGCGGCGGCAGCGGGAAGAAGCGATCTACTAGTCTCAGTCGCTAGGCAATAAAATTAATATTATTACTGTGGTAAAAGCTAACCTGCGCTGATAGCTGGAGGTTCTGTTTTGTGAGGCCGTTCCGTCGTTGTTCTTCAGGTCTTCGTCCCAGCGTCTCCTGGTGTACGAGCCGCTACGTACCAGACTAGCAGCCGAATCCCTGAGAACCACAAGCTAGAAATAGTACCTCCGATTCCAGAGAACCACGCTTGAAAAATCTATTAGACCACTAGACTAGCTCACTAGAGAACATCGTTCTAAATAGTGAACATGCTGCATAAGCCACAAAACCATGCTATACTTGAGCTTGTGCTTCACATTGCAACACAACATGGAGCATCAGAAGGTGCTCTCAAAACAGCGTGTCCTTTCTTTACCTGTTTTCCTTTTCGTCAATGTCTGATGTGCTAACGTGTCTCCTCGGGACGGATGGAGCAACATACGCCAGGCGTGTCTTCTCCTTTTCCTGTGCACATAAATGAAGAGGCTCAAGAATCTGGAAACAAGACTATAAAGTGAACTCAAGAATCGAATGCAAACAGCTCCAACCTTCCAGTTAAAAACAGGATTGTTTCCCCCCAAAATGAACCTAAACTAAATTCTAGCAGACCTTTTCCTTGTCCTTATTGTCCAGTGAGGATGAGAGGCGAGGAGAAGAGGCCGAGCGCATCACCCCAGCTGTGTCCTTCTCTTTTTGTGCCTCTTTAGTTGTGCTGATTTCTGCCAGTGCTCCGTAACTGCCGGTTTTCCGCAGGCCCAGACGCCATGATGCAGGAGACTCGTCCTTCCTCTCGTCCTCTTTAGGAGACACCTTCCCTGTAGGTGTGCTCACCTGAGGACAAAGAACAAAAAAGAAGGGATGGGGGAGGAAAAACAAAAGTTAGTTCGTTTTGGGAGTGCATCAAGTGGTGTGAGAACAAAGAATACGGATCAGCTTGACAGGTCAAAGCAGGGCATACATATGGAGCAGTGGACCGCAGGACTGGGAAACCTTTTGATATTTTCACATTTTTTACATTTTTTAATAGAGTGCAACAGTGCCCGCCTTCTTATGCTTGTTTCGACTCTCTGATTGATGGAATTTTCTGTACAGCATCATGAATAATGTAGTTATGTAGTATATGATTATTTTAAAACCAAGTTGAAATAATGTGGTCTGACCATCAGCAAATACCATCGATTAACAACCTCATAGCTCACAGTAAGGATTATAAGTTATCATTGACAATTTTCCTATGGAGAAAAATAGTTTTCACTTTCAGAACCTGACTGTTGCACTCTACATACATACACACACAAATATATATATCCACTAGCTCGACCTTCAGAAAATGTAAAGGCAAAAAAACAAAAAAAACAAAAACAATAATATATAGTATATTGTAAATATTAAATATATATATATATATATATATATATATATATATATATATATATATATATATATATATATATATTAATAAAATAAAGAAAATTTGCAAAAATAAATACAAATATTAAAAGGGGTAAATACAGTATTTTTTAAAAATAAATAAACATTTAAAAAAATATGTTTTTAAAATAAATATTTTAAAATAATTTATTTATAAAAGTAAATAAATGACTAAATGGATATATTTTAATAATACAAAATAAAACTAAGTACAAATATTTTTTAAAAAGTCTATAGAAATGTATAAATAACTTTTATAAACAAACAAATAAAAACAAACGCCCAGCCCTAGAGCTCTGATGCCTATAAAATTCTAAAATAAACTTCAAGGGAAACGCGTGTGGGGCCATTTTGAACGATTTTGTGGATTTCATTGCCTTCAGAAATGCAAACTTGAACTACTATAGGTTTAAATAAAAGAAAGCTAGGCCTTAAGATTATGGGAATGCTAAATAATATTATAAAAACAACAGATGACAGAACCAAACATGCCCAATTTCAATCAAGATGTTAGTTTTTGCAAACTCATCAGCATCCTGGTGACCTGTTAGGGTTTAGAGTCGATAATAAATGAATCCGCCCTTATCAAAGTACACACAACACTGATGTCACCGGTCATATTTAGTCCACCACATTCAAGTATAAAACTATCACACAGATGATCTTCGACAGGAAACAGCAAGTCATCACAGCCACGACTGACAGCGACAACACCATGCAGTGAGCCAGTGGTAGGAAGAGGAAATGGTCTTGGATTAGGCAGTTATCTGATTGGTTAGGGACGTGGTGGTCATTTGGGGAACATATAGGGCGGGCAGGAATCACAATGCTGAACACACCGAGGCCTCACCATCGCTTTTTTGGGCACAAGCGCAATGCCAGTTTTGCGCAAGCCTTGACGCCACAACGCAGGACAGCCTGGCTCCCCCCCAGGCACAAGGGCAGTAATGTTATCAGACTAAAGCCATCCAAGACAACACAATGATGAGTAGAGAGAGAGAGAAAAAACAGAATTGTGAAGAAAAATAAAAAGGAAGAAAGAAAGAACCCCTGAATGAAATAAAATCAAGCAGCAAAGGAAAGGAAAAAGATACTTCATGATGCACGAGTGATAGAGAGAAAGGGACAGCAAAGTAAAAGAAAATATGAAAAGCCCAGTCATAACATATAGTGCGTTTAGCCGGCAAAACTGCATTTAATACGGAACTAAAAAGCAGAATTTCACTGCAATATTCTGCATAGTAAAAAGTAAACAAACATTAATATTAAACAAAGAATAATGACTTGCATTATACTGGCCTATAACGTCTGACGAATAGCAATCAATGTTTTGTGCATTTAAAATGTTTTACTGCACATTTCTTGGACTGATGTGTAAATGGAGAGTAGCAAAAGCTCCAGCCATTATTTTATTTTATTTATTTATATACGTTTATTTAATACACTTAATAAAGTTGAACTGATTGCTATTATTTTTTTCTGCCTTCTCATCAAAAGTAGCTTCTGATGGCATAAAAACAGAAATTTCTTCCTGAACGTAAAAATACCTTCTCAAAACTCCTCAGACTTATAAACAAAGATTATGATTCGGCATGTTTGTTTGTGGATAGGTTGTGTAGTAACATAGTTGGTTTCAATATAGTTTAGCTCGCGCATTGCTAGTATCAAGCTGTACCAGTTGAGCTTCAGGAAGACTTTTAACTACAGGAACACGGGCATCTCCTTGGAAATTAAATTCTTTGAATTCACTGTATATACCGTTTGTGATTGAACATTTAACAAAAATCGTTCTACTTTTATAATGCAACTAGCTTAAAAAATAAATAAATAAAAAACACAAATGTATTTAATACATTATTATTTAAACTATGTACTTATAATAAAAAATGTAAATCTGTTCTGAATATTAGACTATTAGACTGCTGAAATTCCCTTACAGTCCAGAAGAGGGCAGCAGGTACATGGTAAAGAAGTGTGGAGGACATTTTATCTACTCTCAAGTGCACAGTACTAGAGTTCACTGCACACTGATATGCCTGAAAACCAAACAATGAATTTGAAACTACTCTGTTATAAAGCCTACAAACGGTTCAACATGAAACAGCCAATAACATTCATTCCGAAAAGTTGCAAATGCAACTTTCTTGCTTACTGACACATGCTCAAATACATGCTGTGCATGAAGAATGAATGATATTTCCGAGGAGAATTCTCGCTGTGGGCTGAAAGGCATAGTAACATGGAAGACAGATGCTGGGTGGAGGGAATGGTGGACGTTCAAGAGGAGATGATGTACCTTTTTGGTAGGTGAGGTTGGGGTGGTCACCTGGTTGCTTGGGGTAGTCGGCGACGTGACGGTGATACTAGTAGGCGCAGACGCAGGTGTACTGTTGGAAATGCTTGATGGAATAGAAGACTTGGTCTTGTCTGGAAAAAAAGAAACAGTATGTAAATCATTTTCACAAATTAAACACAAAGGTAGTTGGGGAAGCGCATGGTGGTCAATGTTTCGAACAGTTACCTGCTTCGTTCTCAGACTCCGAGTCTTCCTCATCCTCTTCCTCACTAGAGCAGCTAGACTCGTCCTTCTTCCCCTCCCCCTCTTCTTCATCCACCTTCTCTGGCTCCAGAGTCTCAATTCTTGGGGCAGGCTTCTCTGGCTCCAGTAGAACCGTTTCTTTACTAAAACACAGATGCACTCAACGGTTAAGCACCACTTACATCAAACTCCTCACACACAAAGCTTTCACTTTTAAGGCCTATTCACACTAAAGCCCCAAGTATACTTTGAATTTAACGCGTACGCAAAGGTACAATGCGTGTGACGTAAATTTCATCATTAGCATAGAGTACACGTATACTACACACACACAGACTGATTTGTCACGTGCACCTTGAATTTTTTGCACTAATAAGTTGGCCCCTAAGATGTTCACTGTTTGACAGTCGGAAGAGGCGGAACAATCAAACTACTGAAGATCGCAACAACAAGAGTGCTTGTGTGAGGACATTAAGATATACACACAACTGTAGTTTAAAAGAGTAGGCAAATAGTTATATCAGTTGTAACTTTTGGAGAGAAATAACACAGACACTGGACAAAGATGAAACCTTCAATTACTATTGGTCATCTGTATGTTTTTCTATCAAATCGAATGTCATTTAGGCTTTCACATTTTATTCACTTGCTAGGTACAAACAGAAATGAGCAGCTATGAAAATTGTGTGTTAGTGTAATAGTAATGCATGTGCCTGCAGATGCAAATTATATGTCTTCAATAGCGGTTCAGTTTTGCCATTTAATATTGATTGAGTTTACAACTCAATGTGTGTGTGTGCCCTTGACATTTATGGTAGGGTCAAGACATTGGGCAAACAGTGTTATCAATCACATCTCTGGTGAGCAGGAGCCATTTACCTCTTCGGTTGTTTCACAGATTGATTATTGTCCCCAGTAGTCGGAGTTTCTATTAAAGGAGACTTCTTAACATCCTTCTTTTCACTCAGAAGCTAGAACAAACAGAACATGTCAGCTTAAGGCTACAGAACAAAGCAGAATTGTTTATGATTGAAGGTCCAATGTCAAAAGTGTGAAATTACCAGATTCTGTTTCTTTTGCAGCTCTTCTAAATATCCCAAGACATCTTCATCAGCTACGTCAAACGCCGTCTGACCCTGAAAACCAAAATGCAACATTGTTAGGGTTCAACGCGAAACAGAGACATTTTAATTGTAGTTCAGACTCTGAGGAAGACTACACTGAAGCTAGTAGCACAGACAGAGCCATAAAACGCATACCACTTTATTGATGACGTCCATATCACACAAATGTTCTACAAGTATTCGGCATGCCTCTTCTTTGCCCCAGTGTGCAGCAGCGTGGAGCGGAGTCCAGCCATCGTAGTCTTTAATATTTACATCATACCCTGCTTGGATTAAAAGCCTGCAAACAGTTAAAGCGACAGAAATAGCATGATGAGATTAGACAAATCTGGGTTTCTTGGATTTTGGTGCCGCAATCTAAGCTTGGCCTCATTTGCCAAAGGCCTGGGATATTGTGTAGACCAACGGGCTAATTTTTCTATTGCCTAGAAGGCATGTTACACATGCCAACATTTAGTCGTCACATAAAAATACACATTAGATGTGAAGTTTCAGAGATTCCACACACCCAAAAAAAAAGTATATCCGGTTACAGTCCTGTTGTTTTGGTGCAGCAGCAGATGGAGCAGTTGTCACAGTCATTCAACTCTGACATCCATCCACCGTAAACAGAGACACTGCCTAACTCCTGCCACACATCTTGAGCAGTGTTTGTTCAACAGCTCATGATAATCTACTGTAATGGAGGCAGATAAACAGGTGACATACTGTCTCGTCCTGTGTACAAGAACCAAAAAGAGTTGAAAGGTGAACTATGGGATAGACCAAGTACAGCCTCTACACCTGCTGTACCAAAGTTTCATTTGTTTCTACCTTCACTAGCTGCTAAAATCTCACTTATTGGAAAAAGAATAAAGACAAATATTATCACAGGTGTCCTCTGAATCCTTTGAGGATAGGAAAATCTTTCTATTGAAGGCAAGCAAACTTACTTTAAAACCTCAGCGTATCCCTTGGCTGCAGCGACATGCAGTGCGGTCCCCCCAGACTTGGCGTGCCGGACGTCGTTGATCAGGCCGCTGTTAAGCCACTGTCGCGCATCTCTTAGCATGATCCGCTCCTCCTCTTTCCTGGCCGCCTCGATATCCACGCCTGGAGCAAGATGGAGGGAGGGGCAGATCCTCAGGATTAGTACATATACTTGACCTGGCCAAACTGCAGGATGTCCACGAAGGCCAACCATTCGAAAAGCAAAATATAGGATACTTCGGCATGGTACATTTTTTTATGATGTGTTAAGCATGCTGAATGGCTCATGTGAATGGCGTATGTTTAACTGCAGTTAACAACTACAGGGGTCACTATGATGACTACAGTGCAGCCAGGTTAACAGTTTGAGGAATGACTGGCGTGTCTTTTTGTGAGGAAAAAAAGCGCCTAACACAAAATTTTCATAAATTGAAATGTAATTAAATTTCATTGAATTGTTCAAGTACATGAAGCTTTTATTGATCTGATTTATAGTACAAAATAACATTTTAATCAAAGTAAATTAACTTTCTGCTGGGCCAAAACATATCACTTATTATTCAAGTGTGCAGAAAAATATTTGATGCATACTTAAATTATTTTAATTGTTTCTAAAACACAACATATAAAACTACTTCATATTGGAGGACTGCCCAATAGGTCACTGTAACTCTAGTCAATATATCCTGACATTTACTCAGGCATGTAGAGACCTGGGGCCAGTTGCACAAACGTAGCCACTTTGTTAAGACGGTGTCTTGAACAAAGTTTGAATATCTAACAGTAAGACAAGAGGTGATCAGTCTTACATTTCGATTTAAATGAGACTGTTCTGCCTTTTAATGTAACTGACTTTAAAATGTTAGAACCAGCCTTGAAGAAAATGCAACTGGCCACTGAACAGCATTAAGCTAAAACCAGAAACAACAATAGAAACTTCAGAGTATCTAACTTTGAAGTAAGCGACTATTAATCATGCCTCAAAATGCTTAGCAACATCTCCACTGAGTACCCAAAAAAACAAGGTCAAAACTTTATATATAGAAAGATAACCGACTGCTACTTGACCTTCCTTTTTTGTCAGAATAATGAACGTAAAAGGAGGCATCTCAGATTACAAACGAAAGCATGCCACAACCCTTATAAGGCTACAGGACCATGAATGTCCAGCAGGTGTGACTGCTGGGGGAAGTGAACTACGATGTGATTAAAGTAACATATTTTGATCAGTTTAGGTGAGGAGTTTGACAAGAGAGCTGGAAGTAACCCAGCAGCATGAAAAAGACAGGTCCACAGAACAGAAATATGTAGGAATACCTGTGCAAATTCCATGACAGAGCAGTGCAGTGTAGAGAGAAATTTTCGATTGTGGGAAGTAATTACGAGAATTAAGAAAATGCCTTCGTCAAGTGGAGCCTGAATATCATAGGCTTTTCTGGTGTAAATAGGTGATGTCTAAACACTAATTTTAAGTAAGGTCTAACAGTAAAAAGCCAATAACTTTCAATAAGAGTTGGTGATTTCTGAGAACATGCCAGATGTCATTGTGAACAGCATAAGAGTCTCAGTGGACATTTGTTCAGAACTACATGTGTGCTGCCATTCGTGTGACTTATCTCTGCTTACGTGTATCAATTAGTCCTTTATTTGCCTGTGCAAACCGGAGCACCAGCACTCCTCAGCAACCCAGGACAAAAGGCTGAAGATATAGCCTACTTTCGACAGGCTATCTAGATGCAGATTGCTCAAAATGGTGAACAAGTAGCGATGTCACCAGTGGCTCTGCTGATTCAACAAGGCCAAAAGATGGGGGGAAACAGCTTTGCTTTGTTTTTCCTTCTTAATAGTTTTGAATGCATTGTGTAACAGACAGCTGATGAGCATAATGGCTCTTTTTTCTCATCTGAAAGACCAAGGCTGCATGTAAAAACAGGTAGAACAAAGTAAAAAAAAAAGGTAGAACAAAAGTGCTCGGAGTGCCAGGAGAATATGCAGCCTTTACAAAAACCAAGAGACAAGCTGACCTCCACAAGAGAGCAAAACAACAGCCAATCGTATTGCCAGGCAGCTAAAACAACCCTAATATAGTTCAAGCAAAATTGGAGGAGGAACTGGTGTGGCATCATTTTGAACAAAATCAAGCCCAAACCAAGTTTGTTTCAGTCGTTGAAAACAGCTTGCCAAAGTGAACTACCATTGGCCTGTGGTAATTACATAATAGGTGAACGTGCTCTGCAGCTTCACCTTCTTCAGTCCATTTCTTCTGTTCAGTTCTTCAAGGTCAGACGTCCATGAGTTAAACATGAACACACTGCAGAAGTTGTAATTGTAAATGAAAGTGACACAGTTACTGAGAGGAAAGCGCATAGACCATATTTAAATATTTATCTAAACTCGGTTCCCAGCAGTGTGGGTTGCATCGGGATGTTCGCTAACAGTATACCACTGCTCAAGTATTTCAAACTTCTTTTTACCCCTAAGCAAAGCATGAAAAAAGAACTTTGCTGTGAGTATACCAGACTTCAAGGCTATTTTATATAAGGTACATTAATCCTCTTCATACCAAAAGTCAGTTATCATCAGACAGATTATGTCACCATCTATGATGGACTTAGCGCCTCCGACATCTGATTTCCCAAGCAACAGGAGCTGGAAATGTCTCTTGCTTTGACTAGAAGAGGCACCTCGGTCACCTGATTCCCGTGGAAATGAGCAGCGGCTAATAAGTCTAAGGGATGACCCTACTGAGGGGGTGGTGGTGGTCTCTGCTAAAGTTTAACCTCATGACTAGGGTTTCGTTCAAAAGGAGACAGGCAGTGGGAAAAAAGATAATCACATTAGAAGAGGTTGAAGGCATTATACAACACTCAGTGTTACATAATGCCATCTCTGAGCTGAGAATAGAGCTGTGTCTTATAGTACAATACATGAAGTAAAGCGTGGGCTCCCGTTCCAGTCTGACCACCGAAAGACAAGCATCCTCCTTGATCAGGAGGAAAAGGATGATCCATTTCAGCTGTTCAAACATTAGGGTTCACCAGTTTTGATATCTGAAGTCCTAAGACTGCGCATGCAGAACTGTGCGCTGAAGGTGTACATGGGTCTATCATACATGCTGACGCCCCTTCTTCAAAGCTGAAGTGTTCAACCCTCAAATGAGAGCTGACAGCTGCCATTGGCAGGGCCTCACTGAATGCCCATGAGCGTGGGCTGAAATGCGAATGTTATATAACATGCTCTTAAAGAGTGTGACATGCAAACAAATAGCAGGGCAGATCAATTATCAACAAATTCACGCTTAATGTTGAGCAGTTAGGAGATAAAGGACAAGCTTGGTTTTTGCTTTCTGAGAATTGTCTTCTTGCCGCATACCAAGATGGGGCTCATGTTTCAGCAGCTACTGTGGGCTTACTGCTGGCCAAGGCCACAAAAGCTAAACCTGAGGAAGGCATACCTTTCTTCACAAAACATTTGTATGCCTTGGTCAGCCATTGAATTTTTCAATGGTGATTGTCAATATCGAGTCAAAACCAATTGAAGGCTATTGTTAGGTTCTGAAACAGATTAAAATGAGAAAAATCAGTTCTGTTAATTGGCCAAACAGCACAGTTATTGGCTGATGTGATATCAACTGACTAATCAGTCTTTTCCAATTTATGAGGGAGTGTCAAGTGGGTCAAAAGCAAATTTCTCCAACATTAAGAAAAACAGAAATATAGGCAAAACATTCTTAAAATAAAAATAAATACATTTGATCTTTTTATTGAGGCTTTTTCTCCACCTTGGTTGCACCACTCTGACACCGCTTATCAACCAGCAAGAACCTTGGTCTTGGAGCTTGTTCAAATGTATGACTAAATCCTATTCACAGATTTCCATAGAAGAGAGTGGAAACGCTACAGCTCCATCACCAGCCGCTCTTGCCTCCTCTCCTGTGCCAGAGCAGTCTTTATTATCTGTCGCTGATACATCCTGGTGAGCAAAGAGCCAAACACCACCTCAGGCTGTTAACGCATGTCTGAACAGTGCCTCTCAGTAGCAGAGGGGCTCGGTTTCATCATCAAGACTGGTAAAGACCAAAAATAGAAAAACCATTCCATCTAGTTTGGGATCATTACAATAGGCAGCGGGTTAAACGGATCATGTTTCTCCATTATGTAAGAGACATCACTACAGCCGGCCGCACCGACCTCCTTAAATCCTTTATGACTTTGCACACGCATGACATACCTTGGACATCAAGTACCCAGGCAAGCCCACAGGCAGGTTGAGAGTGGACACAGGAGAAAGGGCGTTGTGTGTTGCGTTACTGTCTGAGCACTGCTCTAATATTAATTCTGAGTCAATGCACCCCACTGGAGTCCAGCCAAGACTTGCAGCCTCAACTTGAGTGCACGGCAGCTGGGAAAGTTTAGCATGATGCACATATCACCCCTGGCCATTTGTACGAAGCAATTAATTTGAAGAACTCTGACTGAAAATAGTCAGAAAGCAATGATCTCAACCACAGCATGATGCGGACATGACACCAAGCCTTGTACACCCATGCCAAATCATTGTCAGTAACGATGAAGTTTGGAGTGCCTGTGAAATGTGTGTCAAGGGGAGGTAGCAGTACCTTGCCGGTTGATCTCGTTCTGCAAAAGCTCCTCCATGGCCTCCTCCTCTGCGATATCCAATGGTGTTTCTCCCTCGCTGTTTACTACACCGACATTTGCACCTTGACTGATAAGATACCTGCGAAGACATGACATGGCGTTTAAAAAGGCAACAGGTGCGATTAGTACGATCATTTAGAGATCCAAATAGAACGGACAACTGCTTATTTCGAATAAAAAATATTTAAAAAAGGAAGAAAGAAATTAAATGGGGCCTCATCTTATGTGACTCCCTTCAAGGACACCTCAAGACTTTAAGTGGTGATTAGCATCTTAATCAAAATTCAGTGAAGTGGTCCTTCACTTCTGTTACTGGTTAACTGCGTGGATTCATGTCACAGAGTGCATAGGCTTTGAGTTATAAAGGAGTGGCAGTCTCTCGCCTGAAAGACCGTTTCAGCATTGACCTTGGCGTGATCAACACGTCGCCCTCACTAACCTCACTGATCAGTGCTCATATGTCAGATTCAAAAACCACAGCACTAGGGAACAAGACCGCACAGACCTGCCCTTACTACAGTCTGGATCTTCTTACATATTCAAAGCAGCTCAACTAGCAGTTTCTTAATATGAATCAAACACTCTTACAAAACTTGTTGCAAGTACCGAATACTAAGCCCTCGACTTATGAATTATTGTTCTTTGCAACTTGTTTGAAACTGGTCATTCAACAACAATGTGATGCGCCTTCATTGTTCTTGCTTTGCTGAGATTAATTTGCTGGCAACGTCAAACCAGACATCAGAATCAAATATCTTGCAGGGTGGTCAGAATTATAGAGAAAAAGCATGCTTATTTATTCAAGGCATGTGCGGAACTACACATTTTTTAACTAGCTAGTCGGTTGTTGGACGACTAAACTAATCAACCACCCTGGCTCATTCATATACATAAAGGTTGACATTTGCCGCTGTTCAGTGAGCCTTGTCCCCATTAGTGGTGAGAATAAGCTTTTTTCAGAATTTAGGATGGTTTTCGAGAAGAAACTATGGGAAATGTCCGATTGCATGTAGAAAATGTGCATATTAGAATATAAATTGTATCTGAATCATAAGGCTTTTCATAGTTTGAATTATTGTGTACATAGGTGTTTCATAGTGTACCATTTGCTGCTGTTTCAGGTTCTAGAAATATTAGTCCCATCAACATACAAAACAGGTCAGAGTACTCCCAATATTCAGGACAAAAGCAAACTTGTTCCGTTTTACGGTTTGCCCCATTTAAAAGTCAGCTGATATTTTCTCTAGAGTGCCGTGTTCTCTATACAGATCTCAAGCTTCCAATATAGCTCAAGCATGAAATTAAAAATTAAAAATGCCTTTTTCATATAGAAGAGTGACACTGACAACACAGCAATGAAGACAAAGTCTTATACCTAGAGTATTGTGCCATGGCTTAGCAGCATCAATTCAGAGTCAATTTGTCTCATTCGCAGCATTATTTGTGCAGCCTACAGAGGTGCTGCCCAAGTACAGTGTTTCCAATCCGTCACCTCTAAGATTCCATGATGGTCAGGACACTGCCTTAGAAGGCTGCTGCATATGTAGGTAGTGGGCAATACAGATCACTAGGTTATGAAACAATAATTTCATAGAAGAGAATATGTTAATCAATTCTTAGTACAGGAAGAATGACTCAATGAATGGAACTGGATTCCCTTTAAGCAGAGTGTCAGAGTGTCAGATCATATGCACCACAGCTATGATTTCAGCACAGGCTAGGTGCTAATCCATCCCTATAGTGTAGCATGAGAACAGAGTTCACTTCGGGCTTCAAACCTGGGCTGACCTCTTAACCAGGTTACACATAGCTGGCAAAAAAAAACCTATCAACATACAAACTGTGAGGGGAAAAAATAAACTAGACGTACAACTAAGCGTTTAAATATTTCATCACATGCTTCAGCTGAACACCTCACAACTACGAGCAACTTTAAATGCAATTAACTTCCTAAAATGAACTTCTTAAACTTCTGCACTTAACTTCCTAAAATGAACTTCTTAAACTTCTGAACAGTAATGTATATATGCATCATAGGATATTCTTGCGTTATTTAAGCTGATTCATTCGTTTCCCTAAGGCTAATTTCATAGCTAGCACGTTTTGTATCATAATATAGATCAAATTCGATAATTTCACACTTTGATTATTTTTGACAATTACAGCTATAATTTGTATTTACTACTTTTTATTATTATTTATTTATTTAAAGTATGGGACAAAGGTAAAACGAAAACTAGACTTCAAGGGCATTGGAAAATTAGCACACAAAAAAATTATGGTTTAAAAAAAAAGATGATGAAATTAGTTAATTTTATTAAGAATCAACCCCTGGGACATAAAAATGCCTGAAGATGAAGAAACAACTTCATATTGTCTGTGGAGGGGAAGTGGTACTTACTCAGCGATGTCGAGGTATCCGCAGGAGGCGGCGGCGTGAAGGGGGATCCAGCCCTCGTTGTCAGGCTGGTTGATACAGGCCCCATGCTCCACAAGGAAGGTCACCATGTCTACATTATCATCTATGCAGGCCTGAAAAAAAAAGAGAAGACGACAGGAGTTAACATCTAAGCAAGACTATCATCTAGCCGTTTAACAGAGTAAACCTATTCAAATCATTGACTTTTCATTGACAAAACAGTATCCATGCAGCATATAGCATTTTAGTTACCCATGGTTCATATTAAGAGCCTTAGCAAAGCACAGTTTCATAAACCCAAAAGTGAGCTTCAGGCTCAAACATTAATCTTCAGTGGGAACCTATTCCTCCAAACAAAGACACATTATGTCATCAGGTAACCAAAATCCCTTGAGGGAAATATGGAGGTCTGTAATTAAAGCATGTCACCACTCGATGAGACAAAAGAGCTTGATAGAGACTAGCGTTGTCACTGCCATGACAATATAGACACTACTATTTCAAAAGTTTGGGGTCAGTAAGATTTTTTACTTTGATTAAGTTTTATTCAGCAAGGACGCATTAATCAAAAGTGACAGTAAAGACATGTATCGTGTTTTACAAATATTAAGTAGCACAACCAGTGTCAACATTGATAAGAAAACCACCAAATCAGCATATTAGAATTTCTGAACGATCATATGACACTGAATACTGGAGTAATGGCTGCTAAAAATTCAGCTTTGCAAATGCAGGAATAATTAACATTCCTGTAATATTATATTAGATGTGTTACCAGTGCGATCACTTTGTTGTAAAGGGCTCATGAAAGCATGACTTTAACAGAGTGAAAAAAAAAACTACTACTAACTTTACCCTCATTCACCAATTCAATACATTACTTTCCTCATCTCTACAATCAGCAAACAGTTTTAGGTCACAGCGATCATGTTAACTACCAAATATTTCATATATCTTAAGGGGGCCTTTCAGTGCCCATTGTCAGACTAAACTCACAACCTTGAGTAGCGTCCAACCTCGGTTCTCCACGTGCTCCCCTCTTGAACGCTTGCCCGTAAAATCTTCAGTTCTTACAGCTGGTTGTCTAGCCAATACCATAGACAAAGGGGGAAACACACGAACCAGCCTCACGTTCAGGGCACAAGACTATCTAGTTGAAATCCTTGCCCAAATTTGGTTTGTTTACAGTATCGCAGTAGAAACGTGTGGGTGCTCTTATCAGGGTCTTGTCAAGCTTGGTAGAGGAAACCAGGACTACAGTCGACTAACTTTCTGCGACTAATACAATGTTGGTCAACTAAGCCTCTTTTAGTCGACTAACGGTTAGTCGGCAGCCCTATTTACATGATACAAAATGTGTTTAATCTAGAGACCTTTCATGGGCACCCAAATACAGCTCACTGCCTTATGTCATTCTCTGCCTCAGAATAATATGTGTCCTACCCAGTCCCCTTAAGGCAAGCAAGCAAGCATTCCCTCTGGCCTCAAAACACACCATGTTTATTATAAGCCTAACCCAGCAATTCCCACAGCCCAACAATGGCAATCCCTTAATGGCTGTAATTGTTCAGGCCTGACAGGTGTGAGAGTTCGTGACCACATCAGTGAATGCAGAGCTGGACTTTGAGCTACAAGACAAGCGAAATTACTCTCTAAAGAACAGGACTCGTTGGAGTCTTGGAGCACTTGTGTAAAAAAATGTCAGTGTAAATTCCTTTCCGAAAATGCACAGGCTAGCTGTAAGCATGTCATCAGTGTGTAATGAAGACAGATTTGGTATGTGGGCGTCAAACTGATCCAGACAGACATAGTCTGTTTTTTACTTGATGCTATACGTCCAGGAGACATTTGGGAGCTAATCTGACTATTAACATTAGTAACAATAGCAAGGATTGCATCAAAATCGCACATCACAGATGGTCGCGGACAGGCATGTACACGTACAGAGACCACAGACATGTAATGACTCAATAGTGAACAAGCTGTCACATCTCGGTTCAAAACAGTTTGACCGTGCTGGAGGAAAGCAGACATGGAAATACAGCAGATATATTATGTGAATAAAAAAATATATATTGCAGTCTAGAATATGGAACATGCATTTTTATTCTTTAAACGCAAGTAATGTTGTCTTGTTTGCATTATTTAATTTCTTTGTAAGGAAATAGATTTGGCCTTTAATGGTGAGATTTTTGTTTTTGTAATCAGGCTCTCAAAAAATAATATGAAACATTTGGATTTAGATTTATCAGACTATATAGAGAATATGCTATATAAAGAATAATTATTCAATACTGCTCCCAAATCAGCAGGTCATCCTCATTGTTGAGTGCTAAAGTACACATTTACATTTTACAGCGATTTTTCAGACAAAATCCAGCAATTTCCATGGGAATTCATGGGATTTTGGCCATGTCCCGAATGGCACACTTAAATGCAATTGCGGTCTTGTGGACTTATAATGGCTACCGCGAGTGCGTTAAGTCCATGAGACCGTAGGGTGTCCCATTTGTCATTCTAGGTTTCAGAAGTGTGCTCGCAAGCGCCCCCTTTGCGGTGGAAATGTGCCTTCGATGCGCACTTTTGCCCGAGCCCGCACTGAAGCGAGCTCTACAGAAGACTTCTTCCCGACAGTCAAAGCGGCATTGCGTCACGAAAGTGCGGACTCGTAGGGAGACTGCGATTGTTTAGGGTGCCATTTGGGACAGGGCCTTTGTATTTCGTGTGAGGGCAAAAGAAGATTTTGTTGACCAACAGAAAGCAGCTTGATTTGAAAGTGATTTCTGTGAAAACTGTGCTTCATTCATCACTACATTATTGACAATTCAGCAAAATGCCTGAAAATTTTGCTAATGTGTCTGAACTACATGCAATATTAATGATGCTGGTCTAAACACCTTTGGTCATAAGCAGAACTCTGCAGCTGACAGCCATGGTTGCTGATGCTAAAGAAGAAAACTGCAGAACTACAGAGATGATTGACGTTAAATTGAACCCAAAAGGATTCCTGTCTAAATGTCAACAATAGACCACTTAAGCTGCTCTTAAGGAACAAGTGGTGAACTTCAATAGACAAAAGTACCACAAATACATCCAAACAGCTGCTGATCTGCCTTGTAACCAAATTTGTCAGCACTATGCTGTGTAGGATCTTGTCTGTGACGCACTGCTAAAAATAGCGGGTTTCAGCCGTGCACATGCTAAGTCTGGGTTTTACTCTTACAGTCGATGCCACTTTGACAGATATGAGTAATTCTGTTTTGACGGTACTGCATCTCACTTCTTGAGATAGACCTATGCATGCAGAATTCAATACGCAGTTAAGAGAAAACTGTCCCAGCAGCCAAAAGAGAATTTATATACTGCTGAGCAAGAGTTTAATTAGAGGTAGAATCAGTGTACAAACTGCCCACCTTTTTGTAGACTTTCAAAGATTGACCAGACAGACATACGAGACCATTTTGTCCACATTTTCATTCCTAAATGACTACAGATGCTCGATTCTGGACTCAAATCAACAAGGATGGAGGCTTACAAAAATAATCAAAGCAGACCTATTCATCATCTTATCTTCAATTCAGAAATGGTTATTATGGACATATAGCTTAAAACAAGTCAATATCATACAGCAGCCATTCCCAAACTGTGGTCCGCGGACCACTTGTGGTCCGTGAGGGTACTGCAGGTGGTCCGTGGAAAGGCAAAATTAAATATAAAATAATATTTTTTTACATTCATTTTACGAGGAAATTGCCATAAAAAAATTTAAATAAAGAGAATATGTACTAGGCATATATCAAATTTTAATTAAATTGTCAAGTTATTGTGTGATCACTAGTGGCGCTCGGCCATGACGTTCAAGTTCAGTGCCGTTAGAATCACAATATGGATCGGTGGATAGCAACAGGTTCTCTGAAGAGAAAAAGAGGCAGATATTGATAGTGAGTCGGAGGTATCTACGTCTACAAGCCAGATTCCTCATTAAAAAAAACTAAGAAAAGGAGGGTGAAGAGAAAATACTGCGAAAGCTACTTAGCATTAGGTTTCAGCTACACCGGCCCCGAAGACGAGCCGTTGCCCTGCAGACAGTTGTATACAGCGCGCAAGGACTGAATTGATCTCTCTTTCGCGTCTGAATGGACAAATACACACAACGTTATGTCTAAATGTCCGTTTTGGAGAGTATTCGCGTAAACAAAGTTGGTTATGTCTTTACAGAACGTACAGTTGTGAGAATATCGGATGTGCATCAGCAGTGCTGGATCTGCACACTCCTGTCTTAAAATGACAGTGCGTAATAAACCTATATTGATCAAACAACAAAATAAAAAGAGAAAAGCATACACTGCTGTTTAATAGCTTTAATAAGGATTAATTATATTTAATTTATACAAATAAATATATCTGCTTGAAAGAATGATGTATGTAAGTTAAAGACTGTATAATCATTCATTGGAGGAACAAAAAGACTGTTCTACTTTAGAAGTTTAAGATATTATTTTGTTTCACAGTGCTAAATCTGTGTCTGTGTTGCATGTTCAAATTTTAAAAATGATTTATATTAACAGCAGGTTAATAGATGTTTTCTGCAGAAATATAATGGGTTTGGAAATTTTAGAGAAATTTGAAATTAATGCATTACAATTGAACTAAACCCATTCTATTTTAGTCGACTAAATCTACTGTAGATTTAGTAGACTAAAATCTTATTGGATTTAGTCGACTAAAACTAAAACAATTCAGATGACTAAAATAAGACTAAAACTAAAATGCCATTTTAGTCAAAAGACTATGACTAAAACTAAAGCAAAATTTGCTGTCAAAATTAACACTGGTGTAAACATATTTTATTATGCGTAATATGAGGTGGTCCGCAAAAATTCTTGATTACAAATAGTGGTCCACACACACAAAAAGTTTGAAAACCCCTGTCATACAGTATATACATTGAGTGAAAATGCATGCAAACCAATTACGGAATCAGACTTTGAAACGGACAGAAATCAACAAACATCTCAACTACACCTGGATTTTTGTTTCTGGGGATAACAGATTAGTTCACCTAAAAATGAAAAAAAAAAATTTATTATTTAATTTAGACTTTCATTTGTATACAAACAATGATCAATACAAATACATAGAGCTAATGAAATATTGTAAACGGAAGGTCAACCATACTTGTTGGGTACGTTGCTTGATGTGCAAGAATAAACCTCATTGGTCAGTGAGGTTTGCTTTCGCGCGTCAAGAACCTACGGTTGAACTGCCACTGACCAAATTTGATGTGCTTTATGATTGTGTGTTTATCAAATGAATAAGTAAAAGCCTACATTCAATCTGTTCATTTAAGATCTTAGAAGATTAGGATTTGCTCCATTAATGTGGATTTATCTTTGAAGCATCTATTTTTTGGTGGAATAAACTTTCAATGGAGGGATAGAAATCTCTTTGGTTTCATTAAAAATATATTAATTTGTGTTTCGAAGATGAACAAAAGTCTTTCAGGTTTGGAACAAGATTGGAGGGTGAGTAATTAATGAACTAGCTCTTTAAAATGAGAGATGCTTTTAAAACTAATCAATTTTAACATGCACAATAACCTCAATATTATTCAGCTATTATATGGTCAACACAAAAATAAAAACATGAGCATCTGATCACCCAGCCCTAGTTTGCAGAACTGAGAACTTCGTCTTCATCATGTACTATAATAATAAAAGTGGATGTGTACAATAATGTGGATACATGGACAATATAATCTAGTCTGATAGGTCTACAAAAGCCATACTGTTTAAAAAATAAAAATAAAATAGTTAGCAAATCTGAAACAGGACATCAGGGAATTTCCCATCAGAAGAGAAGAGACATTATGCACTCATTCCCCATAAGGCACTCTTTCAACATGAATTCCTCAACACTGCAAACACAATTTCTCTTAAATCAGTTCCACACCGTTTAACCCCAATAAAATCACTGATACCACTGAAAGTCCATTCCACCAAACATCAGCCTGCGAGAGCAAGGACATGATTGGCTGCTGAAGAGCCACATTGCTGTGGGGGCCAAAAGGAGGAAGTGATGCCTCAGAGTAGCACTGTACCATAATGAAACCTGATCTTTCACAGACCTCAAACTTCTACAAGACTGACCACATCACATGCAATGTCAGTAAGTTAAAAGTGAAGTGTGCAATATGCAGAGACAGCTAAAAGTAAACCATTAGTAGGATGATTTCCCAGAAGTTTAAACACTGTGGCACTATCAAAACATCACTCTGTGTTTGAGCATCATGACAAGCCTGACGCAGTTATATCGGCTTGTCCAATGATGCAAGATGTTCAAGGATCAATGGAGAATGATGAAAGTGATTAGGGACACGTCTGAAAAATAATAATGAATAGGAATTATTTTTTGCAATTCTCTTTGGTGACACTACAAACAAGATTAATAAATACATATTTACAATGAATTCAAATACTTATTTGGATAAATTCTTTTTGCAGTTCTGTTTGGTGACACTAGAAACAAGATTAATAAATAAGTATAAATACAATTAGAATACATGAATTAATAATACAGTATTTTTATAATTGTTTTTGAATTACTATTTTTATATTAAAAAAAAACAATTATGAATATTATTTATATAAATTATTTTTTAAATTCTGGTTGGTAACACTAAAAAATTAAAAAAAGATGACTAAACAAAATTATTTTGCTAAAGTATCCAAAAGGAAGTAAATGCTAATGCTCAACGTGTCTGCATTCATAATAATATCCTGATGTTACACACTATGGTAACAACTAGAGCAGATTACAGAGAAGTATTAAAACACTCATGTTTTAAACCATGGACATGAGATGATACAGGGACATGACAGACAAACCCCCAACAAAAGTGCCACATGAGATAACCTTCACAGAAGCTGACAAAGAGAAGGTGGGTCGTGACCCTTGCATCTCCTCAAACACACCATTCAATTTGGACAAGACCAACAGTGTTGATTACAGAGTGTTATCTATAGATTAACTTAATAAAGACAATAAAGGTTAAATATGGCTCAGATTACAGCTGAAACAATACAATGCCCATCAGATGTGCCAGCCTAATCCTAACACAACACATTGAGAGCTGTGGCTACGCTGGGAGAGACAGGCGAATCCGCAGATCTGAAACATACAACTGACGTGCATGCGAAGATGAAGCCCTGCTTGTTTCCATGGAAATGGGGCTAAAAGTGGAGAAGAAAAAAGAAAAGACAAGAGTTTGGTCACGTTGGCCCTTTGTAACTAACATAAATAAATAAAAGAAGGGAATTCATTTAAAACACACCAGGGTTGTTCCAGCAGCCCCTGGAGACGGACTTTGCCGAGGGGAAGATGAAAAGAAAGTCTTACAGCTGAGGGCCAGAGGGGGTCTGACTGCTTTTGGAACAGCGGCGGTTGTGTTTGAGCTCTTCAGTTCGGCTTAACCAGCGCAATTCTCATGGCCCTTTATGGTCAAACTCTGAACACATGATTACGGACCCCTGAACATGGGGTAAAAGTCCATCTGAACAAGCTGATGATGTCTCTCCATAATAGGTTAAAACCAAGAAGAAAACCCTCCACCATTGTGAAGCAACTGAAGCCAAATAGTAAAACACTGTATGAATGGTCACTAAACAAATCTTGGGTGAATCTCACAAAACTAGTCAATCTCACAAAACTTACATTTTACCATTAAGATTAAATACATTTAGCTTTTTTTTGTTTGTGCAAATTTAACTAGCAATTTCTAATAGCGAAATTATTGAGCCCACTCCAAATATTTGTTGATCAAATAGCATAAGCCTGTATCGGGAATTTATGGAAATGTTTGTTTACTCTGACTACTTGTGTCAAATTAACCAAATAAAGTCATGAGAAGGTAAGAATATGCTATGAACAGACAGAGAGAAGGCTCCACCGTTTATAATCACATCACAACTACAATTAACTCTATATCAACCATTACAAGACAAACCAGATGCATGGTCAAATAATGACCCATCGCTTGCAGTTCAGAAAAAGGACACTGGGCTGTTTCCATACTTTAAAAGGAACTGTGAATTCAATCCACCAGAGTAGAGAGGAGTACAGCCTCCCCCGTGTGTGTGTGTGTGTGTGTGTGTGTGTGTGTGTGTGTGTGTGTGTGTGTGTGTGTGTGTGTGTGTGTGTGTGTGTGTGTGTGTGTGTGTGTGTGTGTGTGTAGCTGTACACAGGGGCTGGTGACTGTGTGTGAAGCAGCAGCAAACCCAAGAGTGATTATCTCCCAAGTCATCACACAAAGCGTTTGGAGCTAACTATAGCAGCACTTCACTTCAAGGGGAGAAGACACTTGAAGCCCCCTCCCATCTCATTTCCTCTAGTAGCCCCTGTAGACTCTCAGCTGAAAACCGGGACACTTTCCCAATCCTGTAGTTCTTCCGCCATTCCTCCATTGGCAAACAACAATAAAATTTTCATTAAAAAAAAACATACTAAAGGTCATGTATGATGGAAAAGAAAGACCTGATGTACCATGAAGACATATTTATGAGTTAACACAAAATGCTCACCCTAGTCCAACCAGACCATTTATAGAAATCCAGTACAGGGCTGGAAAATAAGGACGGCCCGATAACCCTGGGCCAGCGTGAACGACGCTCAGGACAGTAGACGGAATTTGCCCGATCAGGCCAGTGCTGCATCACCACAAGTTTATCGTTTGTACGCGTTTTTAAGCTTCGCCAATTTAAATATTCAAGTACATGAAGATGCGAAAGAGAAGCAAATTCAGCACTTGCTGTTTGAGAAGTTCACACAAATCCGAAGCACGTGCCCAGAAAGCCGTGCATCAGACAGCACGCAAATACTGAATTGAGTCCTCTTTCACGCGTTCTTGCGCTTGAATGGACATATTCACACAAAATTGTGTCAAACAATTGAAAAGTAGCACAGTGGAATGTAAATATCAGTATATTGGATAAGTAAATTATATCTTAAAATGACAGCAGCTGAAAACTACTGTTAGACCAACCTGAAAAGCACTGGACTAGTAGAAAAAAATCCTTAGCGTTGATCCATGCAGTTGTTAAAAAAGAAATTGACATTCAGACCACAACCATGAGCACATTAATATAGATGACCATTCATGTTCACATACCAACACTAAAGTACGTTGAGTGTTTTTTCATGCCCAATCTCATACATATTACGATTATTAATGTGTCATGTATAATGTAATGTCGTGTAAACATTTCAAAGTCCATTTTAAATCATCACATCAAAACCAAATTTTATTTAAATTCAAGGACAAAAATCTTCACCAATAATCAGCCAGGGTTTTATTTGTTTTGCACATACATACATGACTTAACTTATGCAATTTTATTTATAGTATCAAAAATTTGATGGCGAGACAAAAGTGTAAAAACAAAGTGCAAAGCATGCGTTTAATTATAAGCATTTCAAAGAAGGCTGAGCCTTATGTCAAACAGCTTGAGAAGTTAAATGCTCTCGAGGTGTTTTCCACAGTTCATAGCTTAAAATTGTACCATTGTATTCTTATCAGTAAATGTTATAAACAACTCAAAGTCAGGAAGACCTTTGCAATAGCTACTACTTTTCACATGAGGGATTCTGCATTAAACTTCTACATTTAGAGCGAGAATGCACGAGTTCCAGATTGTTTTTCTTTCAAAGTAAACATTTGTCTCATATTAGAAAAAAACGAATATAATTTAGATGAGTTGTATATTACAATTTATTATAAAATGTATCAGTTGACAGAGCACATGAATATCTGAAAAGGTGTGCTGCTTCACTGGCTGAGAAATGTCTGCAGCTGGCAAAGCGATCAAGCCCAGAAGCAAGAGGTGGTGTGTGAGAGCCAACCGTCCTTGGCATTCCCCCGTTTAAGCGGCCAACTATGTACCCTTCAAATTCAAATTGCACAAACTTACTCCAGTCCTTTGATTCTTGGTAAGGTACAAATAATTTAGAATGGAGA
The DNA here is from genome assembly GCF_949152265.1 of Phoxinus phoxinus. Classification (NCBI taxonomy): domain Eukaryota; kingdom Metazoa; phylum Chordata; class Actinopteri; order Cypriniformes; family Leuciscidae; genus Phoxinus; species Phoxinus phoxinus. The sequence goes on from NC_136884.1 coordinate 13,904,140, forward strand.
ACTCATCAAATGGGCCATGGAATGAACTAAAGTTCTGGATAACACTTTAGTTTAGGGTCCAATTCTTACTATCAACTAGTTGTGTATTATCATGCATATTACTAGGATATTGGCTGTTTATTAGTACTTATAAAGCACATATTAATGCCTTATTCTGCATGACCATATTCTACAACCCTTAATCCTACCCAATACCTAAACTTAACAACTATCTTACTAACTATTAATAAGCAGTAATTAGGAGTTTATTGAGGCAAAACTTGCAGTTAATAGTTAGTTAATAGCAAGAATTTGACCATAATCTAAAGTGTGACCAAGTTCGGCAACAGGTTAAGTCACCGATAGAGGACTTTGGAGATTGTTCACCCAAACAGGAAAATTCTGTGGTCAAGACCTTTAACCCATTGCACTCTTATTATATTTTTGTTGGTTGGCAGTCCCTGGTCATTATATGCTTTGATTATATGGAAAACAGCAGCTTGGAGACACTTCAAAATATCTTCTTATTCTCAACAGAAACAGTAAACCACAAAAGTATACGCCAAAATAAATGGTTTTATGTGGTGACAGCCAGCCAAACAGTATTCTCCAACTAAAGAAAAAAACTATTATTTGGCCAAAAGCTTTGGACATTTAGTCAGGCAACAACAATACGATTATATAATGAACAATGATCAAGAGAAATGTTAATTCACAGAGGTTAAGGCTCATCTGTAGCTCTGGTCCTTAAGTAGAGCGTGACAATTTGCTTAGCAAGTTTCTTTACAAACAGCAAAAAAGCTACAGCTGGTAGCCAAGTTAGCTTTAGACTTTAAAAGCAAATATTTCTGCAAACCATATGCAAACTTTCTTTTCATGGGATCTCATATCTTTAAAACATGACGTTCTGGCTACAGCCATCAAGAAACTGATTATCTCGTTCTAAATGTTTATTACCGAGCAGAACATATGATAACCTCTTGAGTATCTTTAACGAAACCCAAACAGTCCATCAATGGGCTGGTTCAAAACGAAAAATATCACATATGCGACCAAATAAAAACCGTAATGCTGCCTTTTTTTTATGAGCCAGCACTAGTTCATGCAATAACAAAAGATAGGGAATACAGTCTAAGGTCAGATAAGGCACATGTTTTCTTTAAAGGGAAATCCAATTCACTCCCTTATAAAGCAACAGCGATGATACAACGCTGCCTCTCCCGGACGTAAACGGCGACCCTCTCCCACCCCAGCCGGCTTGCTTTCTCCTGCTGCAGAGGCCACCTAGCGAGGCTGCAGTCGGGACCAGCTCTATCATACCACTGGAGAAATTCCCAGATAAGTAACAGCACAGCTCCGAGCCCTGAGCCAGCCAAAGCCCCGCCTCCTCTTTCTACATCACCAGCGCACAACCACTTCCACAAAAGGAATTCCTTCTTTGCTGTGTGAGTGTGTGTGTGTGTGTAGAAAGAGAAAGCAGCAGCACAGAAAGAGAGAGTGCGCATGTGCAACTAAATCAGGCAAAAAGGAGATGGTCATATTTCTCTGAATTCAAAAAAAAAAATTACATTTTATATATTTGTATACTGGATATTTAATTGTGGAATATAATTTTTATATTTTTAAATAAATTGGCATTCTTCTAACACTAACTTAAAAAGATACAGCTGCTGTAAGCTATGTCAGGTGTTGATGTGCAAAACAATGTAACAACAGCTGTGTTCGTGCATTACAATGAAAGTTCATTACCTACAGGTTTTCACAAACTACTAATACTCTACTACTAATGTAACTTAATACAAAGTTTCCCTTAAAAGCTCTCAAAAACAATATTTTTATACGCATATGGTACATTATAACACCATGTCTAGATTCAGTATATAAAACTGTTGACTTTTTGTAGAATAAAACTGTTATGTTGTAGTATTTATTTTTAATATCCACCATTTATTGGTTAATACAAGAATAAACAGTTTATCTGTATCTGCAATTGGAGTCTAAATATTGGTACTGTAAAAAAATAAAACCTAACTTAAGTGACAATTATTAATTAAAATTTGTACCATAACAGCAGCATAAAAGAAACAATATACAAACAAACTATATATAGTAGGGGTGGAACAGATCGCAGTTGATCCGTACGGAGCAGGCCCCACGGTTCGGCTCGCATTTGATTCGCGGATTAACTGTTAAATGTACCCTACCCATCAAAAGTTTATAATTTGGACATGTTTTGTCTTGTCAATTTACACATTCAAACAATTTTAAACGCGGAAGAAAAGGCGAAAACCACAGCCACACACTCGAAGCGCAGAGAGAGAGATGCGTTTCAGATAAAGCGCTCAATACAGAATTGATTCCTCTTTCGCGTTTCCTTACCCTTGAACAGACACAAGCACAAAATTATGTCAAAAATACCCTTCTAAATGGCCGTCTTACCAAGTATTCTCTCGTTTAGGTCATATGTGAACAGTTGAGAAAGAAACGGATGTTTGTCAGTTTTTTCAGTTCGTGCAGTCGGACTTAGTGACAGCACACACCAAATATTATATACTGTTGTCTGTGTCATAAATATTAATAAAACAACAAAATACAGCTTTACCAAAGATTAAACTAGATTTCATTTCTACAGTGAACAAAGTGTTATTTTACATTTTGGCTTTGTTAGTTAGTATTCATCTGCTTGTAATTTGTGCATTTCTTCTTATTTTATTACTGACTGTTCACTTGTTTTAAATAATGTGTGAACTTTATCAGTTAGGCTAGTAGTTTTTTATGTAGTAGGCTAGCTAATGAAGAACTTCGAAGAAGAGAGCTTTAAATAATAAATGAAAAGCAAATTTGAAAAAAAAAAAATTAAAACGTTTTTTAAATCAATTTAAAAATTATAAATGAGAATTGGGGGGTTTATGGTGAAATATGACGTGCATATTGTTGACAGCTTTTGTGAGATTCAGTCAGAGTGGTGTGTGCTCTACTGCAGGAGGCCATAGAAAGGGGTACAGCTGGACTTGAGAGGGGTGTGTGTGTGGGGGGGGGGGGGGGCGCATAAGCCTTACTTTGCCTCGCCAGCCGCTGACGACCATATATGGCCCTGGGATTCCCATGGAAAAAGAGACGGCATGGTAGAGGTAGAGGGAAATTAAGGAAGAGATTGTATACGTTGCACTTCAGCTTACACCCAGCAGCCAAAACAATACCGGCCGGCAAGAGCCATGTGTACTTCTTTGGGCTGTGGCCATAGAGGGGGTTGGTGGCTGGTATTACGTCTAAACTGCCAGGGTGAATAGTACATTTGTATAATGTTGCCCCTGTCCTGGCATTTAAACTATGGAAGAAAAATAAAGCAGACAATTTGCAACAGTGACATTTCTCTGGAAGTGTCAAGGGCCGGTAACACAGATAGTGGTTCAGGGTGTTTACACACTATAGGGAAAGCTCAAACAAAGCCTTTGTCAGAGGAATAGGTACAATCCAAACTTGCTCAAGTTTTTGAGCAAGTGGTCGATGAAGTGAGCTAAAATAAATTCTGTCGTTCTCATTTAGACAACTATTTGCATTCGTGTGTGAAAAAACTATACCTTAGCAAGAGCTTGTTAATGGGTCAGCACCCCCAAAAGGTACACCTTTGTAACTTGTCTATTAAGTACCTAAACATACTAAGAAACTTTGAGTGTACTGTCCCTACGAGAGCTAAAGGTACACTTCTTCTGGTGGAATGAACTGGTTCACTTTTGCCCATGTGTGTGTGCTGGAGAACTCCATCAATCCATATCTATCATCACAGGAAATATAGATCAGCAATAGTGGCTTGAATAATGGGTGGTCACAACAATGCAGTTTGTTTGGATGTGCATGGTTATGGGTCCGGTCAGGTTTGAGGGCTTGTAGCAGTGTCAGCGCCTATGATCGGTCATGCTCCAGGGAGCTACTTAATTACACGTCCCTGAAAGACGAGGGTTAGGAGATGCTAAGAGCCAGCTGACTGTGTGGCTTCATCCACAGACGGAGCCACTGCCGACGATGACAGGACATGGATCACTGGAAGGAAGGAGGCTATGATAGAGAGCGCAAGAGATTGGGCATTTCGAATGTTTCATGGTGATTCAGAAGTCTTCAAGGGGGAAGAGTGAAAACTTGTTTTCAAGAGTGAAAACAAAGAGTGAAAACAAAGCAGTTTCACTTTCAAATTAGCACCAATTCGGGGTGGATTGCTTGACTGGAGAGTTCATTAGCCTATTATTCTTAATGAAAAACTCAATAAAACTCGCTTAAACAGGCGCTTTTACATTTCACTCTGAATGAAATCTGACTCCTGCTGATCTGTGCTGCGATTCTCGTTCGGCTTACGATTTATTAAGCAGACACGTTCAGTTTAATAATGTCTGTTCTCTAACTGAACTAAATGATTAGATAAAAAAATAAAAAAAATAAACGACGGTGGGGGCGGTGCCGCGGTGGGCAAGTGATGTAACCGGTGTTGCTTCTGGACACCGGCAACCCTGACTATAGTAGCAAGCCTAGTGCGTGGGCGTAAAGATGATGCAAGTCTGGTCCAAAAGTTTACAGGCATGCAAGGGTGATTTACAGCCAGCTCTAGGGGTGGATGAAGATCCCTTTTAACGCCTTGGTGAGGAAATGAAAAAATAAACACTTACTTCCTGTTCCACTGACAAAGGTTTTTTTTCAACACCCTTTTCCACTCTCAACTGAATGCCCCCCTCCACCCATTACTGTCTGATAAGCCCATACTCAAACAAATGGCAAAAAGAACACTCCTAATAAATACACACAAATAAGAAAGAAAAGCTCAGGAAAAGGTCAGAAGCAGCTGACTTTCACCCTAAGTCACTGGTGTACCATTGCAATTTTGGATTCAAGTGTATAAATTTGTGTACATGTTTTCCCTTGTCCACTTGTATTCCTCATCTCCAATCTGTGTAAAACCCAAACAAGCATTCCGACATCTGGTGACTGCAAGCTACACAAGCTCTAAACATTTGATTGGCTCCATCTGGACAAGAGTGCGATTCACTGTCACGTCAGCCCGCATGACGTTCCACGCCCACACGCGCTGACAGTCATTAGTAAATTACTAAGATGCTGACCACTGCTGACGTTCCTCCGTTGTGACTCAACTATCGGTGGTTGTAATTAAACACTCGGACCGTGATTGCATGCCCACCTACATGAGGATGACCGACTTGTAACAATTGGTGTTAAGTAATGGACACACATTTTGACTGCATAGCTCTAAACATTATTTAATGGTGTGTGTGAGAAAGTAAAATAGCATGGTCAAGGTGAAATAGAAAGATCAAGGTGTTGCTGTGTTAAGTCATTGTGGCTTCTCACTTCCTGTTTTTGTCCCCGTCCCATTGGTATTGTCAGATGGGTTAAATCTTGCTCTTAAGTATGCGAGTAGCCAGAGTGAGAATAATGAAAGATTCTGTGTTCATTTAGGCAGCTTTAATGTGATCTATATAAGGATGTGTCTCCATGATGCAATAAGAGCAAATTTCATTTGTGAGTGGGCAATAAGCAGCACATCTAAAAGCTGTCGGTCTCACGCTGTTTGAAGAGATGTGTGGCACATCATTAAAGATCTCTGCAAATAGTTAATCTCATTTTTGTAAATAAGGCACGCCGATTCGGCTCTTTGAAAGTGGTACCTCACTTCCCACAATAGTTTGAACTGTTCTATAAACACATTAGAGGGGAACATTTCAGGTAGAACATAGTTTTTCACAGAAGCACTCTTTGAGGTTTGGGAGAGATTTTAATATGCTTTTTTAGAAAACTTTCATTACAATATCAAAAACACTGAATAAAAGTTAATCCCAAAAGATAGATTTACAAAATGTATTCCTGAAATGGAGTGTGAGGATGGGCTGAGAGTAGCAAACGCATTGAAGGTACTAGGGCTGCACAATATATCAAAATAAAATCAATATCTTAGTGTGATTGTGAAATCAAGTAGACTGCCATTTAATTAAATAAATAGTGGCAGTGCTCATCTACAAAATATGAAAATGGAGACATAATAGCCTACATTAGTATTGTAATTTTACAGTTGTACTATAAACGTTTTTTAAAGTAAAGGAATAAAAAAACGTATCCATATAATATTAAAAAAAAAAAAAATTTGCACACCCCCAACAAAATCAACACACTGATTCCAGACTGATTATTTATTTCCAAATATCATCTCATCTGGTGAATTTCCCTTATCATGCAGCCCTAGAAGGTACTAGTGATGTGCAAACCAACACACACTTTCAAAATTGACTAGTTAGTGGGTTGTCTGTATAATTAGGCTGGTTTAGGGCTCACCTGACCCAAATCAGATATATTTATGTTAACAGTTAAAACATGAATTAAATCAATGCTGCTAGACAAAAATGAATATAGTCTACCATCATGACCTATAGTTAGACTAAAAAAATATTCAGCAGCAGCTCTTTAGAATGCTTATGTTATTGCCAAAAGCAGGCCATGTTGGCTCTTTTACAAACTTGAAACGGGACCACAGACTTAAATTGAGCTGCAAGTAGTTAAGAATCCATGCATGCTATTTATCAGTATCCTGCAGACTCTTGGCCAGCCGGAGCAAGAGAGACCTGCCCTTAGAGCCTGGTGAGGGGGGAAAAGAAAGAGAGAGAGACAGGCATGCAAAGGAAAACGTAAGCTGATGTCATTACACTTGGACCAAGGGCAGAAGACATGCCTCATGTCTGAGGGGAGACCCAAGGTTCCTCCGCTTTTTCTGAAAACTTCCTCGGAATTCTGTACACCGAAACACCAGGACTGTCCAAAATCACCCACAATACCCCTATATAATGATAGGACAGACATTTTTAGTGGTGTCTGAAACAATAGTGGACATTGAGTCCACTCATTCAATCCCATGATGCACCGTTGTGGTTTCATCTGTTGTCTCTGAACATGTTGACTTGAATTTAATTTAGTTTTGGTTACATCTAGCTACTACAGAATACCTGTGCAGTGTATGAGTCGCATTGAATCCCCACAACGGCAGAGGATGGTGTCCGCATCCCTTTCACTGCACTCCAAATTCGCTCACTTGTTTTGATTCACTCCCTCAAGTTGACTAAATTAGTGGATTGATGTAGGGAATAGTGAATGACGGTATAGTGGGTGATTTCAAATACGGCATATAAGCAAATACAGAAAGTGCCAGCATTGAGTAAAAACATGACAGCCACAAAGGTTCAGATGCAGCACTAGCCAGATTGGCCAGGTTGTTTACACTGGCCCCGGGCCATCGGGCAGTCCTTATTGTTGAGCCCTGACATTAAAAGCTACTGGGTTTACAACAATTATGCTCAATTTATTCTTTTGGACAATTTCCAGTAAAACGTTGCCGAACTAAATTACATTAAGCAGCAATCACTCAATACAGTGATTCTCTCAAATAAATGGCTCATTACCGTTCATGACTTAGCGTAATCAACATTCAAAACAAAACAGGCTCTTATCAAGGCATCAACCAATTAGAAAGCCAATCAAAGAACAGCACACACACACCTGTTGAGTGGATAATGCTGGCAATCATGTGTATGAAAGGTTAAGACAGCAATCAGTGTGTGTCCGTGGACAACAAGGTGGGCTTCAGGCTCTAAAACATTCCTTAAGAATTTTGTGCATCAGTAATACTCCGGTAAACCAGTTTGAACCTGCAGTGACGCTTGTCTGAAATTGTTCACCTGCTTCGCCATATAGTCATCAAAACCAACGGAGGACATTCCAGAGCTTGGTGACAGCTCAGAGAAATTAATTACAATTAAAGTGCCAATAAATTAACCCAATTAAAGTATAATTTAAGAACATTAGCATCTAAACACAGATAATTGCTGGTAATTCAGTGTTCTCCCTTAGAGATGATCTATAAAGGCATCGTCGAATCGCAGTAGGCATATAATTCAAAACACAAAACTCACTCACTAACAGACAGCTGCTTTCAAATGCTCACGACTCACGTGCGCTTTGTGTAGAGAGCTCGCGGCACGCGGTTGTATGCGACTCGATGTATAAGTGGTTAAATACATAAGCATCTCAAAATGCTTTCATGAGGCGCAATTAATGTAAACACAGTCAGTTAGATATTAAGGGATTAAAGAGACAGAACAAAACATCTGTGCATTTGTGTGAGTTATGCTTACTGTGGTAGTCGGTGTTACATGGTGTTCGGCCATACACCGATTAAATTACTTGGCCGTCGCCCCCACCGTCGTTTGCAAGAATCATTTTGGAATCAGATTGTGACTCCCGGGATCGAATCATTGTGCACCACGTTTTAAAGACGCAGGGATTGACATCGCCAGCATAAATTTCAAAACCAAGGCTGGACTTCAGTTTTTCCACCCAACTACGATACCCAAATGCAATGGAAGACAAGTCAACGTGTTCAGAGACAACAAATGACACAACGCTGTAGCTTTACGTCTTTAACAGACTTCCTGCCCTTGATTATGGGTTCCTTTCAAACATCCAACCGAAAATATCTCAACACCGCCTGCCTGACAGGGCCAAACCTGCTTATTAGAAACTGTAAAACATGAACTGTTGGTGTGCTGGTTTCTAATATTAGCATGTCAATCAAGCAGTAGACAGACTTTGATGACTACACAACTCCATAGTGACGGCCAAGAATCACTTTAGTTTCTGCTTAGCATAATATTGCACAGGAAAAAGGCCAACACAATAAACATGTCAATTGAATAGATCGCTAACCTTTGATTAAAACCTTTACCACGCTGATTCATCTCGACAACTCCCACCCACTTCCAGTAAACAATGAATAATTGAGTGACATGCAAATTACACGTCCATTACATATGCATGAGGAACCTGGTGATGGGATGGACCCCATCAGAAACCAATCTAAAAACAATTACCATGAATTATTTAAGACAAATATGGCATCATAACATTTGCACTTACTGGACCAGAAAATGGTAAAACGCATGGCCTAACAATTTATTTTAATAAACCACCCACAATGTTAAATTAAATCCATAAATTATTTCATACCTTTAACACAAAACCACTGACCTGTCTTCAGCCTTTAACTCTCTCGTAAAAACCAAAATTCCTCAATTATGGTACCGCCAAAGCCAAAGAACACGCACTGACATCAGTTTTTGGCTTGCGGCAAAGCGTGCTTTTTGCACCAACCAAGAGGAAATAATGGTCCACACACCTAATTTATGTCAGGACTGATTTCCTTTAAGCCTGAGCTCATACACTGACGACAGAGAAAACATGACTCCATCACCCTTTTACATAACATTACTATGACCATCATCAGCCAAACTGATATCATGATTGAACACAAATTACAATAAAATTGAACGGAATACAGAGAAATTGGAGGGAGGGAAAAAAATTCACAATTTAGCCTAATTCAAATGGTCATCAAAGAATGTCTACCACATTTTGCCAGACAAAACATTGTGTCATGCCATACCAAAGTTTACCATGGTAACCAAGTAGTACATTTTTACTATAGACATAAAAATGTTCTGAAAGCATCTTATGCTGTTTGAAAGATATATTACATATTCATTGATTTCATTTATTATGGTTAAATATGGTATTCTGTAGAACTGACATTGCGTTATTTGTTTGTCTGCCATATATGTTCCAAAGTTTTCACCACAAGACTACAAATTGGAGAGAGAAAAAATTATTCCAAAATGATTGGGATGATTTTGCTGGAGAGTAGTGCATTTGTATAGAAACTAAATGGTGACTTCTGATGAAAATTACTTCTTGAGTGCAATCCATCCAATTAAGGCTTAGAAAAACCAGTCAAATATGGGTGTTTTACTTGGGTTAACTCTTTACAAGAACCAACTCAAACCTTTTTTTTTTATTAACCATAAAGTACACAGTTTTTTTTATATCTCTTTCCACTTGAGTTTTTATAGAAGGCCACATTATATTAATGACCAATTCAAAATGACTAATAAAATAATCATTATTGTGGTGTTTATTAATAAATAAAAATATATTAAAATAAGAAAACATATTGCAATTAAACTATTGTATTGTAAAATAAATGCAAATAAACAGTGACAATAGTTTCACTGTGAAACCGGAAACACACACATATACATATATATATATATATATATGTAGGCCTACCTTCTCTATTTAATAATAGCAATACCTGATGTATTTTGCTATATAGTGCAGCCCTAGTTTTCTAGCAAAAATTATGGTTGACATGGCAAGTTTTTTAATGAACATAGAATCGCATCTCCATGTTTCCCAGGAACGCAGGCTAATTTAAGGTTCATTTAAGGTCCAAATTACCTTGGCCTGGTTTTAGATTTCAGGCCCTAATACAAACTATCTCCTGCTCAGATCAGGTGATATATAGTATCCCACAACGCTCCCTGTTAAATCTTTCTTTTATACCATGGTTTTCAGAGTTTTAAATGTATTGTTATTGAGGATATCCTGTGGAACTGACAGCCAAGATCCAAAATGAACCGCGTGCAGTTGTGTCTTGTGAAGAATAATCTAAATGTGTGTCACCTCATGAATTTCCGGTCCGGAGGGGGAAAAAAAGGTTACCTAATCTAGGCAGGCACACTACAACTTGAAAAAGCTGGCAAATTTGATGATGGCAAATCTCCAAAAAGACTGAAGATGCACAACACAAGTTTTCATTGGTAGATGGTTTGATTGTTCTTTTGAATCACTCAATTCGTCAATTACAGCAACCCAATAATGACTGGGCTGTCCATGCTGACTCACAACATAAAGAAAAAAAGAAAGAAAAAAACCTCACAAACAAAGGTTCACAAACAATGCAAAGAATCCTGAGGAGTGTTTCTTTGAGTGAGTATCTACACTAGATATCAGCTGACATTCCAACTGGGCGGCTCAAGACACAGCTGGGAATCTAAGGATTCACAATGCATGCTGACATTGTTGAGATTATAACATTGCAGTACTATGAATGATGACAAATAAGTTCACCCGAACATGAAAATGCTGTCATTATTTACTCCCCCTCATGTTCTTACAAACATGAACGCCTTTCTTCCACAAAAAAGGAATAACTCTGAGTCTGAACCTTCAAACAGTAGAGGAATCAAAGTAGTCCAAATGAGTCAAATGTGTGTCTGAATCACGTGCTGTCTGAGTAGCTACTACATTTGATAAGGAACGTACTTTGCGAGTTTGCAACCGTAAAAAAGTATGTTTTATACAGTATAAATATGTGTAGTAGAGGTGGGCAATATGACCAAAATCTTGTATCACGATATGAGTAATTTTATTTCACGATAATATAGCCTACATCACCATATAGTTATTTTGTTGACATTCACTCAACTTAAAATTACTGAGTTCGGACATACATTTCACATACTATTTTTCTCCTATATAGGGAAATGGGTATATTCAGACGCAGGACAATTATATTTGAGGAAAAGATGGACATTTAAGTAGTTGTCATTCATTGAAAACCAAATTAAGTGAGTTGAACAGATCAATCTGATTCAGTGAGACCAGATTTGTGAACCGGATCCATTGATTTCCTGAAAAGATCAGACTGATTCGCTCACAGATCTGTCTATTGATATTTTTCTCATGAACTCGCCAGGAAGACTTGGAATATTGTCATATAGATTACATTTATAGTGTACAAATTTCTATAGAAGAACAAAAAGTCATACGTCTTGGAGCTACGTGGTCAGTAAATGACCATTTTCATTTTTGGCTGAACACGAAAACAAAAAAAATTATTAAACCACACAGTACAAGATGTTAAATTTCACTTTAAGTAGCACCATTTCCTTGAGCTTCCCTTCCTGGACGCTGTCACATCAGCTCACGAGTTATCAGCCTTCATACCACACCATCATTATGCATCATCTCTTTGCAAGTATTGTTGAAGAGAGACTCATGTAACGAAAGACAATGTGACATGTGAATGACAGATTAAAACACTAATGAATGCTAAAACTATTAAGTGCCTTAATTATGCGTCATCATGTGCCTCTATTTGTGACACTGAAGAGATGAGTAAAACAATGACTTTTGGGGTGGAAACCTTTTTGGCTGGAGGTGTAAGTGACAGCTGAGGAATTCTGGATCTTTCCAATGAGAGACACCGCAGGAATGCAGGCACAGGACGACTGCATGTCTTCACCTACCTTCTGACTGAAACCTACCTAAACCCTGACCTCACCGAGGATGACAGCACTGCAGACAATTCCACCAATGCCGTAAATGACACGTCTCGGACTAAAAGGCTGCCGCTTCCATACAAGGTCGAACAGGCTTTAAGATTATGTGTACGTAAACCGCAAATTTGAAAGATGTTGCAGTTATGAAACACGCATCCTTGGACAACATTAAAGAACAGTCTTGCAGACACCAACGCTTCAGGCCTCGGGCGTAATCTGCTGTTTCTCGCCTCTATTTGCATACCGCCTCCACAAAGTTGTTGAGCCACTAGATCAATTCAACCATTTTCTTGAACTGGTTAACTGGAATGATTATAAACATGAAAGATGCACCATATTTCTACCAACATTTCTTTAAAATATGTCCAGATGGATATAAGGACCTTTTTAAAAAATATATTAAATCAGAATAAATTTAAATAAACACCCCAATGATGTATATATATTTTTTTTTTACTTTTTAAATTATATTATGCAATACAAAGGATGTAAAAAAAAAAAAAGCCTTCATTTTTATGCAAAATGTATTTGTTTTAAATGAATATAGTTTGTTGTTAATATGATTAATACAAAAATATATTATGAAAATAATTTAAATACACTGGTTTTCTTCATGCAATATTACTATTTAAATCTAGATTATGAAAATATATAATATACTTTTTTTTTTAATTATGTCAACGCAAAGGCTGTAAAAATAGCATTTTTTCATTGTGAAAAAAAAAAACGAAGAAAAAATCTCGGGGGAATATTGACATGGACCAGTCCTCGACAGGCTTTGCCAGATTCACTCCTTTATGCATCTTTTCGATTATTTTTACAAGCATTTTCTGTATTTGTAACACAAAAGTTAAGATGCAAAGGAAGTTGTGGGCAAAATAAAGAGAAAACAACATAATGCAAGCCAGAATCAAACATGACTCCTGTGGGCACAAGTGCTTTCGAGTACCTGAACTACCCAGTATGTCATTGCTCTGATACAAAGCGGATGACTTTTGATTCAAAACATCAATCCACACAACATCCGAGCTACGAACAGAAAACAGCAGCCTGTGCCAGGTTTCTTAACTATGAGCTTGAACAGTGCAGAATGTGGGTTGACTGGGTGCTAAAGTTAGTGCCCTGCAAGCCCGACTTGCACGTGATATTTATAACCTCAGCCATACCGCTACAAAAGTCACTGGAACCAGCACAGCATGTCCCTCCTCCATAGATAAACACAGCAGTGCACTGAAAGTGAGGACACTACCTGTCGCAGGGAGCACAGGTGCGGACGAACGGGTCCCTGTTCTACCTTCACTACTCTAATGTGAGCTGACTGGATTGAGTCAGACACTCTTCTATGTTCTGCAATTAATGAGAAAACTACCAGTTCATACATCATTTTGCATGAGTAATAACAATAAAACCTAATTGTGGCTCAGTCAAAACATTGTGAGTAAACTAGCCTACTCCACGAATCTTCACACCTGTCCTGCTTCTAGAGCCTGCTTGGGGCATTAGACTCATGCTGGGAGAGCCCAGGGTGACCAATACACTGACTGAACCAACTTTTGCTGTCATATTGAGGTCTAAATAAAGATAGAACTTAAACACCACATGACTCAAATCCTCATTAAGGTTTAATAATGGAACAACCGTTTTAACAAGTGATTTTTCACTATTATTTACAACAGGATCTGCATTTTCATGGGTTTAAATAACATATTTTTGTTAAATGAGACAATAAAAAAAACTTCTAGCATCAAAACAACTCCTCTCCAGCTTGATCTTGATTTTTAAAAGTTAACGAATTTGCAACAGCTGAATGTAAAAATGTAGATAAGCCACATATGTCTATGAGCAACATGTCATTTATTTAAGCCACGAAATGAACTAGATTCCCTAAAATAAGTATAATAAACTATGCAAGCATTTGTTTTGTGTGCCTCCAAAACATTTATACTTACCCAATTATCAAACATAGTTCACTCTTTATGCACGTTATCACGTCCGTCAAAAACTTAGGCAGGCTATCCGTTGGAATATTAGAACTAAAAACACAGACATAACACACTCACTCGATTTATACTCACTCACTGACATAAATCCCTTCACTGAATACTTGCTGGCCAAGAAATAAATTATTATTACCTTACGATCCCTCTGCTTTCAAATCCAAATCATTTGAATATCTTGACAGATGACCTGAGCAGCTTCAACATGCAGTCTTTCAGAGACAATAACTTACGCAATACGTAACGCACATGAGTATACATTTGTTCTTTAATCGCTGAAAATGAATATGAATAATCGGGGAACTGAATAAAATACATCACACTGTCTGCTAAAGAAAATACATACCAATCTTGAAATAACGTCGCTGGTTTAGTAAACATCGTTCAACGAGTTGGCTTTGACGAAATTTTTTATGCACAAACTACACATTCTGATTCTGACATTCCTGATTTGAATACTTTCAATAATTGTCTATTCTTGACTGATCGAAGTTTGAAAAAATAATTTTTACATGATTTGTTACATTTAATTACCCCTTAGCAGACTCGTATCTCTAATCAAGTTGAGGATTTTAAACTGCCTTTCTGTTCAAGTCTAAAGTTACATAAATAAAAGGGAATCATTCAATAGAGGCCTGCAAAGCACAAAGATTGGCATCCATTTAAAGAAGGGAACTTAATAAAAGTGTAATTAATCATTATTAGTCCGCCTTGATATGATTTGATGAAATTTAGGGGAAATGTAATCGAAATTACGACATTGTGTGGCTTTTTTACACAACCAGCCATTCTCATAAATGCTTTCTAAAATGTGCAGATCTAGTATTCCCATTGACACACCAAATGTATACAAAAAATTAATTTAACAAATAAAGTTGTTAAAACAATATATTTTTCTAACTGTCAAGTCCTCTATATAAATACTACTAGATACTTAGCTATATAGCCTACTTAAATATAAGAATTGACAATTCTGTAAATACTACACAACTGCTGAAGTGCAATTCACCAGTGCAATTCACCAGTGTAATTCACCAGTCAAACACATGGAAAAAAACTAAATAAAAATTGTATAGGAGTAGCATTACCAAGTTACAGGTGAATTTGCTTTAATAAAACTATGGAAAGCACTTTCTCTTCTATTTTAAAAGTTATGCACTTTTATAAGCCATCCTTCAAAGTATATTCAATTATATTGTGAGGTGCAATTTATTATTAGCAATTCCCCTATCATTCATAACAACACACAAAATCTAATTTCTTGATGCAATTGTCAAACCAAGTAAATATTAAAGTGCTAACAGAAGATGTACATCATTTATACAAGAAATGTCTCCAGAACAACTAAACCAGAGCATCTTTAACAGCAAGATCAGCGTGTTTAAAAACAAATACCATTCGCTATGAACTCACTGCCTGCTGGTCACATGCTAAAATCCTCCGCTACCTCACACGTCTACATACATAAACACACACAGCAGACCCAATAGAGGAAAGGAGCCTCTCCACTCAGTCATGGTTGGGTCTCAAGAGTTGCATCCAAATTCTTTCCTCCCCGTGTCTGAACACCGGCCCAAAAAAAGGCAAGTGCTTTTAAACGCATGAGCCTCTACAGACAACCTCCTGCCGTCACTTACAGACACATCAAACCAAGAAGACTCATTGCAGGGCCATAGATATTACAGTTTTGCAACCTTAAATACCACCTTTTCCTGTTTAAAATGCAAGATGCTCTTATTTATAAGACTAGAACCTTAAGTTTACTTCATCAGGATTGCTTTGCAATGTTTTTACCCCTGAAACCTGACTGTGAACACGTTGATTGTGTCCGAGTCCAAAATTGTTGGTTAAAAAGGATACTTCACCCAAAAATTACAATTCTGACATAATTTACTCATCCTCAAATTGTTCCAAACCATTAAATGTTTCTTTCTTCTGTTGAACACAAAAGAAGATATTTTGAAGAATGTCAGCAAGCAGACAGTTTTTTTTTCCCCAACTATGGAAGTCAATGGGGTCCATTAACTGTTTACTGACCTTCTTCAAAATATATTTTGCGTTCAACAGAAGAAATAAATTCATACATGTTAAAGGGACAACTTATTGTAAATGATAACCGAATTTTAATTCCATCTATCCCTTCAAGTAAAAATCTCACTAAATTGAGCCTACATAAACGATAACAGGAAAATAGGATCAAATATTTGTAGGCTATATTATACTAATTTTCCTAGATACCAAGAAAAACTCTATTGGTTGACTGACAAAGTACAGTCATTAGCGCCTAAAACGATTCTAAATGGAAAAACTAAACTAAAGTGACACATCTTTCACGGATGTTTACAGTCAAGCCAAGGAAACAAGCCAACGTCTTAAAGAGACAGTTCACTAAACAAAAATGATGTCATTATTTACACAATTTTAGCATGTTTTGAAACTTTCTGACTTTCCTTCGAAAGTGGAAGGCAAATCTAAATGTTAAGAAGAATTTTAATAAGTGACAGCGTAAGTGGCCGCTCATGTTCATTGTACGATTAAAAGCTGCAATGAAAGTGAACGGTGACTGGAGCTGTCATTCCGCCAAAAATCATCTTTTGTTTCACAGAAGAAAGAAAGTCATACGGTTCTGGAAGAACGTGAGAGTGAGTCAATTAAGTTAGCATTTTATTTTCTGAGAGAAGTAACGTTATTCGTTTTAAACTGCATTTTGACTGCTTTAGCGCTCCCTCGCAGTAGTATTTTATATCATTCAATCTCCCGCACAGAAATCATGATTTAGACAGTCTTTCTCCACAAATACCACAATTACGGTCAATAATCTGTAACGCAACATACGTGTCAACACAGGGAAGCCTCTTTCCAAATACACAGCCGTGCTAACTGGTTGCTAAGCACCTTCTCAGCGTTATTTCAATGGTGAGTAGCGGATCAAACACACATTTACGAGTCGGATCAGTACATCTATATAGAATAACCCCATGCACATTCATCGGATGCCTTTATAAACAGATTCAAGTGTCATTGTGCTGTAGATCATCTACTGTATGCACTGATCTATGAGCTGAGCGGCTAACAGGCTAACCAGCAGCTAACACATACACACACCCGACAATCACTCAGACAGTCCTCTTCCTGCCTTCCCACACTCTTTTACACACAAATACGTTTATTCCGGGATCATCTATCCAGCACAGTGCGCATAAAAAGCAAATATCTGTTTCGATCACAGCCCAATTAGCTTCAGTGGCTACGGGGTTCCGCAAAACGGCCCGACGAAGATCGTGATGATGATGATGGTGGTGTTGGGCTGAGTAAACACTGCCAGAGAGCAAGCCGTCCTCATACACGGATCTGTGCTGTGCACAACAGCCACCTTTGAGGCGCTCTTACCTGGTGCAGAGCGGTGAGTCCGTCCACATTGGCGTAGTTGATGTCCGCGCCGCGGTCGAGCATTCGCAGCACCTCCTCCGTATCGCCGCTCGAGCAGGCGGCCAGAAACACGGCGCCATCGTCGAACTTCACCTTCGTCTTCTTCTTCTTCAGGACGGGCGGCTCAAGGTCCGTCTCCGAGCCTATCCAGCGCTTCAACTGTTCGTTCCTTTTCTGCTTGGCGTCCGCCATCTTCATCCCCTCTAGCCTGGCGCTTCTTATCTGTCTCGAATGGAAGATATACTTTATACTGCCACTATCCCAACACAGCGCGCTGGGGCGTGGGAGGGGACGGCACGGCACGGGAGAGGGGAGGGGGGTTTAGGCTCACAAACCTGGTTACGCCGAGATATCGCGAGAGCAACCGACGTCAGCCCCGGATCTGCAGCATAACGTCATCTTTATGGGGCGGTAAAGAAAAAAAAGCTGTCTACAGTATATGCAAATATGTTTACAGTTGACACAGAACACGGGAAAAGCAGATGCTATTGCATAATAATAACAACATCATCATAATGAAATAAAAATACAATTAACATGAAAGCAAAAAGGCAAGTATGTATTCAAATATTTATTATATATCATATATAATAAATATGTAATAATAAAATAAAAGCCTGTTAGAGTAATTTGAGTTTAAAAAAAGGCTATTAGATGTAGGCCCATGTAATAATATTATTAAATATAAGTGAAGTTGTCTGTATTACTCAGTCTTTATTTGACCAGTGGTTTGTATAATAATTAGCCATTTTGCAGAATGTAAATAGTTCAGTGTCTTTTATGTTAATTTCCATACATAAAAAAAAAAAAAAACATTGCATTCCATTGCAATGGAAAATAATAATAACACATGCGCATAATGTTTTCTCAATAATGTCTTCATATCAGTTGGTACAATTACACAATAATAACTGTCTGTTTTATAGTAGTATCTCACTATATGCAAGTGAAATGTAACCAAATATGTCTGTTCATAAACTCCCACCTTTAAAAACACTTTTTAAGAAATGGAAACACACCTCAGCTAATAAGTGTGTAGCTCGTCCATTCATTTAAGCTGTGATTTTATGTAAAATTGTATAGACTCATAGGAAATAAGGGAAAAAATATTATTCAGCAATGGCAAATTAAGTATTACAATCACCAATGTGAGCATATGGCCATATGGCCAAGTCTTTATATACTACTTGTTAATAATGTGTACATGTGCAGACAGCACACTTTTTCAGAGGAACTAATTACATAACAATTTTTGGACTTACAAAAATAAAAATGTACTGTGATGTTAAAGTGATAGCATTCGATGGCAATACCATTGTATACTGTATAACACACACACACACACACACACACACACACAGAGAGAGAGAGAGACAGACGTATATATGATATATATAAATCATTTCTATAACATATATACACACACATATTATGCAAACAAACTTTTATGTTAGATGCGATTAATCATGATTAAGCGATTTGACAGCGCTAAATTCAAGCAATAGCAATAGTTTAACATAAGCTTATATAACATCAGTGAAAATCAAAAAATATTACACTTCTAATTTGTTCAATTTGCTTCCATCAGGTCTCTTCTATTGCATTTTATGGTTTTATTGTCAGTGTTTATTAGATTGTCTTCATGTAAATCTGTTTCTAAGCACTTTGAGCTGCATGTCAGGCATTAAAGAAAATGTAATAAAACTGAAATTATTACTAGTACATTCACAAAAATAATCAGTTGATCAATTATCTGGTTATTTAAAAACAAAATTGGAGCACATATTGTTTTTGGACAGTAAAAAGATCTAGATGTTCATACTGGTGAACTGTGAAAGTACAAATTGATTATCTTTTTATATATCATGGTGATATCAAATATTATATATCAAAAATTAAACATCACCTGACTACTTTACAGTAAATGCGCATTTTACCCCTGGAAGGCTTATAGAAGTTTCCTCATCTGGGTAATTGGGTTGACAGGAACCTTTTGACCCGCTCTACCGGGCTGGGAAAGAGTGTTATTTTTTCTTTTGGCACTGTGGTGCGTTATTGTTGGCACAGGCCCATGTGTGGTTTGAGCAGGTAGCTGGCAGAGCTAGGTCAGATGTTTGCCATCTCTCTTACTAACTACAGTATAATCATCATGATGAGCTTTATGACTTGAAGTGGAATAAGTGTCAATGTAATTGCTCAACTAATTTCAGTTGGACAAGATCCAGGTGTGTACGTCATCACGGATTCACCCATTGAAGAGACTAGCGTTAAACTTGTGTTTTGGTTCATCAGTACACGCTGATTAGACATCATGTCTAATTGAAATGGACACTTCTATACATTACACTAACAGCAGGACAGAAATTACGATTTGAGGACATTTGTTTAATAAAATAGTAATGTAAAGCACACCCATACGGCAATTTAAATTTATTTGACTAAACTCAGATCCCATATTTCATCTTTTGTGGACTTTTCAAGACAGGAGTCTTACTTTAATAGATTTCAGTGTGTGTGTGTGTGTGTGTGTGTGTGTGTGTGTGTGTGTGTGTGTGTGTGTGTGTGTGTGTGTGTGTGTGTGTGTGTGTGTGTGTGTGTGTGTGTGTGTGTGTGTGTGTGTGTGTGTGTGTGTGTGTGTGTGTGTGTGTGTGTTGATCTTTATAGTTGATTAGAAAATCATCTCTGGGCCAGAAACTCGTTCCAAGACAAATTCTGCGCTGGATACGTCAGGTCCACTAGATTTACTGGTGCACCAAAATCAACTGCCTGTTTGAGAACCATGAGGAATCATGCCTGTAATGTCAGTCATCTGAATTTAATACAAATTATCCATTATGCAATATTCTTTTATAGGGAATTTGAACAAATCTATTACTTATTAAAGACTTGTGTTTGTTTAGTCATTCGATTCATACAACTTATCGGTGAATCCAAAGCAAAGTCATTATACAAAATATCTAATTTTTTGTCGATCAAAAGGCCAATCTGGCTGATTTTAACCACAATGAGGGAACTGGCCTCTGTGGTTGAGCAGGTGGAGAACTCAACTGTGATGTCCATCTGTAGGTATCACTCTGCCAATGTTCTCCATCCTTACCATTCTGATCCACGAGTCAAGATTTAAAGGAATATTCCAGTATCA
Source organism: Phoxinus phoxinus (assembly GCF_949152265.1). Lineage (NCBI taxonomy): Eukaryota > Metazoa > Chordata > Actinopteri > Cypriniformes > Leuciscidae > Phoxinus > Phoxinus phoxinus. The sequence continues at coordinate 13,924,914 of NC_136884.1, forward strand.
TTCAGCAGCATGTGTGGTATAATGGTCGGTCATTACCACAAAAAGTATTTTTAAAAGTTTTTTATTCATGTGCCCTTTTTTCCATGTGCGTTTACTGGCGCGAGGGCGGGATAATCGGTCACTGACATGAGATCGACCAATAGCAAACTACAATCATCCAATCAATTGACCATTGACAAAATCAAGCCCCGCCGTTACATTCTTTCTTGTTCCACAAGTCGTTTCACTCAGATATACTGTATGTCACAATAGGGAATTATCAAAACTTCAGTTTCATGCAATAAAAGAGAGAGAGAGAGAGAGAGAGAGAGAGAGAGAGAGAGAGAGAGAGAGAGAGAGAATGGTCCCCATTCTCTTACAGTGGAATGGGGACCATTTTTAAAGGATTTAAAAGCATAAATATGAAGCTTACACATTTTCTGAAAACATTGAGCTGTAAAACTGTTCAACAATCATTTACAATAAAATTGTACAATTGCAAATAACTTTATACAGTCCATTTTTTTACACTACTTGTTATCTCGAAATTACAGTAACCACGTGAACGCAGCATGAATTTTTGTATAGTAATCAACATTATGCCACAAGTGCTGTCGATTGAGCTTAACTCCAACCTTGGAATATTTCCTTAAGACATGCAAGGTAAGTCATCTTAATCACATAAGCTCTACCATTGGTTACGCATTGGTCATATTGCCTCATATTGACTGTCATGTGACCCAACTGCATATCCACATCCCTCGACCAATGCACTGTTTGGGTGTATCGCCTTACAAATTTGCGGACAGTATTTACTTAACTGGCCTATTAATCAGCAGTATCTGGGAGTTGGTCTGATGTGTAACTAGCAGAACAATACAAACATTGTCTGTACACTGGATTTGATTGTTTACAGGTGTGTTGACTCACAAAATGAGTCAAAAAGACAACATAGACCAGCAAAGTAAGGCATTTCAGATAAACACTATAATGCAAAGGTCTCCCAGGGTTCTCACTCTTTTGATCAATGAATTTCCATGATTTTTCAATGACTTAGAAGGATTTTTCCTTGCTCAAACATGTAACATTTCATTCTGAAAATGGCAGTGGTTTGGTTTGTTTTTTTGCAAAAGTGTGATTATGTGATTTGATTATTTGATAGGAGCAAATGTTCATTAAAGTTTAACTTATAATATATAAATATTATAGGTCAAGAAATTATTAAAATGAATTCAAACTTGTGAGAGAATAGAGACAGTGACAATTTGAGAATTAGATTTGAAAACATGCTGTATCAAGTTTTTCTATACTTAATATTTACATTACATGAAAACGTGATTAGTCTGAAAATGGAAATCTTAAAATGGGCATAAATTAGCAGCATGTTCTTGTCTCTAATTGGTCAGGCGTGATAAATAACGTGCTATATTTTAACTCTTCACCATTGTCAAGGATTCAGGCACTCCACTAGCATCAGACCCTGCAACTCTGCCCACTCATATTAACTGATTCCCCGAACCTGTCACCAATCACCTGGGACTTGCATATATACACACACTCACCGACATAGTTATCTGGTCTCATTTATACCATGTGCAAAGACTTCAGTGGCAGTGGGCTTCTTCTTTAATGCACCTTGCTGTTTGAAATGCAACCACAACGATTTCGCACGGATAAGCCAAAGATCACATCAATTTTTTCTCTGCTACCATGCTCTCCAGTGGGCTAAAACCATTTGGGACCAAGGAGGCACTGTGACAAACACTCTAGATGCCTTCATTACTCACTCAGTAAAACATGGAACATTTTTGGTGGCTGAGTATGCTGTGAAATTTTGTACGCTCTCCTCTGCTAGAGGAAGGAATGAAACTGCCCATATCACTGCTTACCGACAGGGATTGCCACCTTCTTTGCGGAGTCATCTCGCCATCTACGATGACAGTTTTAGTTGGGAAAATCTCATTCAACGATCCATCCGTGTTGCTCAATGCTTAACTGCCTGTGAACATGAGTAACCTGCCCTGCATTCTCCACCTGGTGCCACTGCCACCACCTGTTCAACATCCTCCAGCACCAGCCCCCGAACCCACGCAAGTTGATTTACTCTATCACCTAAAGAGAGACAAATACTCATTCAACAACATCTATGCCTTTATTGTGGGGCTGAGGGACATTTGATGTCTGAGTGTCCTGTATGACCACATAGCCCAGCAGTGAGTAACATTAATGTATATCCCAGAATAACTTATCTGCTGCACATTCCTGTATCATTGTATCATGTAGTATATTCATTTTAAGAAACTTAATCAACTGCTTCCAAATCCTGAAGATCCCTTGTCAGACGAATCTGAATGTGCTTTCCATCCTGGGTAAACCGCCTGGAAAAGGCTGTATAACTCACTGCACTCAATCCCTCATGCTCCGCATTGGAGTAACCCGCTCCAAATCAATATCACTGCTGGTGCCAAATGGATCAACGACCAACATCATCCTGAGACTCCTGGTTACAACAACAGGCCCCTCAAATCTCCCGGGCCCATTCTCTTGTGGGGTGAGGACTGCTTTAATTCCTGCTTAAAACTTCTAACCCGAATCAAACCAGCAGCTGACACTTTCAATGTGCTCTTACAAGCAACCACCATTGAAAGTCCAGAGAAACACCACCAGGTCAAGATTCCTGAGGAATATGGGACATTCCAGGATGTTCAGTAAACAACGAGCCACGTGTTCCAGAACAAAAGGCCATGGAGGAGTATGTAGAAGAGGCTTTTCACCAAAGATACATCCCTCCTTCTACATCTCCTACTGCTTCCAACTTCTTCTTCGTGGAAAAAAAGGACGAAGGCTTGCAGCCGTGCATTGATTATCGTACACTCAACAAACACACTCTCATGTACCAATATCGCCTTCCTCTGGTTCCAGCGGCTCTGGAGAAGCTACGCAGTACATCAATCTTCACCAAGTGAAGTGCGCAGTGCATACAATCTCATCCGGATCTGAATGGGAGATGAATGTAAGACCGCCTTCATAGCACCATCTGGCATTATGAATATCGGGTCATGCCATACAGTCTGTCCAACTCACTCTCCGTCTTCCAGGCCTTCATGGATGAGGTGCTCCGGGAGTACCTCCATCGCTTCGTGATCCTCTACATTGACGATATCCTCATCTAATCTAGGAACAAGGCAGACCATCGCTTCCACATTGCGCAGGTCCTTCACAAGTTAAGAGATAACAACCTATTTCAAGTTGGAGAAATGCAAATTCCATCGTTCATCCTTGCCGTTCCTTGGCTACATATTTAATGCCAGTGGAATCCAGATGGACACGGGGAAGGTGGACTCAGTGCAGAATTGGTCCACTACCCTATTCTGTGAAAGAACTTCAGCGAAAACTTTTTTTCTCCAAAAAGTTATCCCCGCTGGAGCAGAACTATGGCATCGGTAACCGGAAATTTCTCGCTATCAATTTGGCTTTGGAGGATTGGCGTCACTGGCACAACAGACCACTGGAATCTAGAATATATCTCAGAGAGGCTAAACGTCTGAACCCTTGCCAGGCCCGTTGGGCATTTTTCTTCACCCGATTTCAGTTTACTGTTACCTACCATCCTGGCATAAAGAATCTGAAAGCGGATACCCTTTCTCGTATTCATGCACCCGATCAACCCAACAGTAATAAATAAGATGAAATATTCAGCATTGAATTTTCAGCATCATTACAGTCTTCAGTGTCACATGATCCTTCAGAAATCATTATAATATAGAGATTTGCTGCTCAAAAAATATTTCTCAATATTATAAATGTTGAATATTTTTTGTGGAAATCACAATTCAGGTTTACAGGATTCTTTGAATAGAAAGTTTAAAAGAACAGCATTTATTTGAAATTCTTTGTTTTTGGACATATTACTTTTTAAAGGTCACTTTTGGTCAATTTATTGCATTGAACAGTGTATATGCATATATTGCCTTACATCTTGATATTGAATACAGGCTTTGCTAAATACAAAGAAATCTCTCTTATTCTAACTCTGTATTCCCATTGTTGTGTTGAGCTTTCTAGTAACACAGCATTAAAAACCCGACCACATGGGAAAGACAGTCTCATCGCTCTTTGTTTAGCACGCAGCTGTGTTCTCCACTCACCTCTCAGTCACTCTCTGTAACTGTTTCTGTCGAGGATAAACATGGTTTGATGGTGTATTTAGAGTGTAATGGAGTTTTTAAAAACGTTCCTCTACTGATTGACTGTAATACCTAATAAAATGACCTTTAATGTGGCAGAGGTTTGCTGGTGTTGTGGGATCCACATGGCCATGTACCAAGGCTTTTTACGAGTGGTTCAGGCTAAAGCAAATATCAGTATTATTATTGTTTATACTTACAAATCCTAGTAACCCTATTAAACTTCATACATAAGCCTATAACTCACCACACACCATTTGAGTAACAGGCTCAAATGATGCCTCAAATCATACAATTTGTGTGCTGTTACTTAAGACTTATGATTTATCTGGCAGATGATTAAATTATTGATGTATAAATCTATAAAATAAAATAATATATATATATATATATGATGAATAAAACTTCCACTAAAGAATGGGCCCTAGAGAACATGGCTCCAAAATCGAAAACTTCCCTACTATAGAGTATGCGGAAAACAGTATGCCAAAAATAGTAATAATATTCCAAATATTCGAAAAACAATAGGCAAAAAGTCCCCGGATGACCTACTACTATCGCTGAGATTCTGAAGTGCGCGTTCACAAGTTTGAGTTTATTCACAATACCACTTCAAACATTACAATAATACAGTTGGAGGTACAGAATCAATTGGGTATAGTGAATGGGTCTCCCAAAGAAGCTAGGAAAGCTTATAGGTGGGGGCCCTGGTTCGATGGACACTTTATCCCATGAGGCGATGGGAGGGGATTTATGAAAGGCAGTGATGCGACGCAACGGTAGTATATCCAAAAATAAACCCATATTCAAACTATATAGAATATTTTTTTAACGATCGTAAAGTAAATTCAAATTCAAATGTAGTACCTAGTCTCACGATTTCAGATGCAGCGCAGAATATCATAGAAACTGTACCAACCTAGAATCAGAACAATCTAGCAATCAACAAGCAATGCTCTAGCAACTATAGAGTTGCCCCCCCCCCCCCCCCCCCAACTCCCACTCCCACTCCCACAACCAGCTACCACCTAACAAAGCCCAGCAACCATCCAAAACTCCTCAGCAATCACCCAGAATACTCATGCACACAACAAATCCCCCTAGCAGCCACCTAGAAATGCAGCAATGCCTTAGCAATCACATCACCCAGATCACCCTAGGTAACATAAAGCAACAAGTTAACAACAACCCAGAGCTCTAACACCCATCCATGCCTTAGCGGCCACCCAAAAACCCCTAGCAACCTACTTTTTTACTACAAAAATCACAGTTGAACCATGGTTAATGTAGTAAAAGTATGGTTAATTTTCACAAGGGCATCTATATGAACCCAGACACCCCTGCCATTATGCTGTGCTCCTAGCGTTTCTGTGACACAATCGCACTCCCAGCTGGTCTAGAGTGTTTCACTATCACTCACATGGAAATAACTTGCCTTTGATCTTATCAGGGGTGTAAGAGCACCGCCAATATACACAAAGATGCCAAAGCCTCATTTTAACCCTCCAGTCCAATATCAATGTGATGCCCATCATGATGTCATTTTTGAAGGCAACTTCATGTATCGTTTGATTAAAACTATTACATTTCCAATTAACCCAAACATTATTAGCTCTCCTAAAAGAGGAAGCTCTCACATTATGTGCAAAGTTTACTTCTGGTGTTACTTTGAAGTGTGATTGCATATATTTTATACAGTTCCTCCCTTTCAAACGAATTTAGGCGCTAAAGTGCTTTCATGCATTGTTAGGTGTCTTAGGAAAGTGTGTAAGTCATCCACAGTTGCATGTATAGACATGGACATAATACGCATAAATCAGCTGATTGTTGTCTTTATATATATACGTGTAGGCTATGTTCAGTTACTGAAAGTTCTGCTTCTCACTAATATTAGCATCCTGATCTGGAAATGTCACATGCTACTACATCACAGCTGTGAGTTCAGCTGTCCATTTGTTTGTGTGCGTTTTGATTTAGTCTGGGTTGTGCTCTAATATTTGAAACTAATATTTAATTAATTTAATATTTGTCTCACTTTTAGATTGGGATATGTTCCTTAATGAAATATACCTTAGTGTTCACATGTTCTGAGAAATTTGTTCACATTAGCAAAATAATGGAGAAATTGTGTGGGCACAAAAAAGTCCATTGTCTATTGTCAATAATGTAGCGATGAAGCACAGTTCACACAGAAGTCACTAATGAAATCTGTGCAAGAAAATCTTCCACCCTCACGCAAAATTCACATTTCCTGTTAAAATGACAGGGTTTTACCCTGCATGAAAATTCAGTAAATTTGACTGTATCTTTAGGGTTTGGACAAGAATTGTGTTATGGCCTGTTTACACTAACACAAATGTTCAGCACAATTTTTTTTTCATATTTCTGCATCCAACTTTTCTGTTCAGACCGGTTCAGACCAATGCGTAAAAATGACAGAAGAGCTGAATGAAATTGCAAACTCACTTTGAGGTGGCGCTTATAGAACAGCTGGAAAATGGTGGTTACCCCCGGTTACTAGAGTACACAAAGCAGTGCTATGTAAGTTTCTGTTTCTAACATGTCAGTAAGTCAAACAGTATTTACATGTTATGGTTTTATCAAACAACACCAAATTCAAAAGTACGAAGACAAGACAGCCAGTTTTGAATTCTTCCTTTACTATTCACTGTTGCTAAACAAAATTGTTTGTTTGTGAGCGCCACCAAGTTTTATGTAACAGCAGCGGCTCTGGGCATGTGATCAAAAGCGAGAATCGAATTGGTTGGCCAGATGTATTAATTAATTAATTGAATAAATAAAGAAATTGCATTGACGGCTTGCAAATATTCATGCCAGTAGTCTGACTCTGAACAGACAAATTAACAGTCACTCATTCAAATGAAATGTTAAATCGCATCACATTTTTGCACCAAATATTTATCTTGATGTGAACAGGCCTTTACATAGCCTAATAAATGTTGCTAAATCCTAGATCATAATTACAAAACATAACCGATCCATGGCAATTCTACCCATCACCCACCCACAGCTGTTCCAGAGATCCCTAAGACCTCCTTAGATCTTCCTATTGCATGATCCAAGAGTTTTGAGGCCAACTAAAATTTATTTTTTTGTTCAAGAATGTTGATTGAGTAACATGACCAAATGACGGTATAAGCGTATATTGCACAAGGTAACATTGCAGTCTTTCGTCTTGCTTGGAGTTGCTTCTAAAGACTGCAAGCCAGACGTGCCACTGTATGCTATTCAGCTAATCTGTATGGAGCCATCAGTGCTAACTTTTATTTTACTGGCTAGGCCCTTTCCAAAATGACCATAGAGGCCAACGGATGGCTAGAACATGAGTGAATGAGTGATCAAGTGTTGATCCCCACTCAGACAACAGCTGAGTCTAAACCCAAGCCAGAAATAGGGTCGCTTTCTTCACTTAGCAGCATTTAAAGCTACAGTACAATTAATGACAGCCACTAAAGACTAAGTAAACACACATGGCCCCTCAATAGTCTTTAATTGGTTTGCAAACTTTCCACATGTGCTTTGAAAGAAATGCGATGCAGTCATCCATTGTTAAACGCAAAAAATGTTAAAATTACAAATTACACAATGACCTTATATTACACACTATGTACTCTACCATCCAGTGTATGAATTTTATAAGGTTATTTTGTCAAGCAGCATCAGGGTCTGATAGCCACTCTCCTTTAGTTATGTACTGTAAGACAAGCTGTGTTAGTCGACTGCATTTATTTTATTTTTTTTCACGGTTAAATCTATTTGAAATGCGCTTTTTCTTGCTGGAATCATAAGTGTGAACACACTACTCTGACTATTTCTATTACAAAATGGCACAAAATAATGCACAAGTATGCAAATTAGGAGGCACCTATAGTATACACAAGTATGCTAACAGAAATGATAGGCTATTTCAAGTATGTGGTGCCGCTGAACATTAATGTGCATTCTTGTGCTAACATGAGCTAGCTATAACTAGCTATAAACATTTTTAAAACTAACTTCAAAGGGATAGTTTACTCAAAAATCTTATATTCCCCCTTATGTCGTTCCAAAGCTATACGACTCTTTCTTCTGCTAAACATAAAAGATAATTTGAAGAATGTTTTAATTGTTTTAAATCTTTGTAATGCTAACTTGCACTACATTCCTATGTGTGCTGACAATTTTCAGAATTTCATTTAGTGTGTGAAATCAAGTCTGCGAAGCTAAAAGTGTATTCATTCATGTACTGTATAAAGTATGAGTTGAGCTCTCAGAAGGCAGTGGCAGAAATAGAAGTGACATCCTAAAACAGACATGGATAGAATAACCTTGTTTCATTGAGATGTGAGCTAATTATAGCTAATCTGGAGGAGTGCAGTAACTCGCACTGCAAGGCCAAACGAGTCTCTTTAAAAGTATGTCTTTTTTCAGTTTTTGCAAAGCTTCGCTTCAGCGAGGTTGTTTTTTTGTTGTCTGTGAATGCTGATAACAGCATTGACATGTAGTTCTGCACATTTCTGATGAGGAAGCACTTATACCCACTCATTGCCATGGTTACCGTGGCTTGCGCAAACACTTCGAGAGTGCAGTGGGCACAAATGTGAACCAGCCACATCTATCATCTGTTCCATTAGCAATCATTGCTGCATTCACTCGAACGGTGCAGGCAAAGACAGCAGTAATTTGTGAAATCTAATGAGCTTCTGCTTAAGGGTGCCTCAGATATCAACAATAGCCATTTTGCACATTAGTGTATTCCTGCGTTATCGGCTTGGGATGATAAGTGGCACCAGTGCAGTGTGTTTAGAGTCTCTCTCGCTGAAGGGCTCTTGAGCTCCTCTGATTGCTGCTACTTATCTCACGGGAAAAAGACACGGCCATTTTGATGGATGCTTGGTAAAAAGCTCTTTTAAGCTTCAATCAGTGTTGTCTCAAGTGTCAGTGTGTATTTAAGTGTGTATACAACATTTTTGTTATGTATGTTGCTAATCATAAAATATGCAATGCAACAATGATATTGTCCTTGTCTCTTAAAGGGTGGGGTTGACAGAAAGGTCTCTCTGAGAGGTGAAGAGTCAGAGGTCATTGGGTCACTACACAGGAAACTGATCCTTCCTACAACCAGGTGTCATACTCTGTAACAAATCACTGGTGACAACAAACTGCTCACAATTACCTGGTTTATAACCTGGTAACCTTATGACTTTAGCTATGCTGCAGAAATAATCTTAAGTTTTCAATGTGGCTTTCTTGACTTGTTTCCAGTGAAGTATTTAAAAAATCTTTGAAACAAGAAAAATGTACCTGATTTGTTAATTAACTAGGTTCTTGATGTTTTTATGCATTGTATCTTCTGTTTATAACATAAAGTCTGATACACTTTCACAAGAACTGTTCACTTAGAAAATTTGACTGACATGTAAAGTGACCAGATAGTTCAGTTATATTTATTACTCTGTTTATCTAAAATTAATTATATCGCAATAATAGATAAAAAATAATACTAAATATTTCATTTAAATTAACAAAAATTTTTATAAAATTAATACTGGACAAAATATATATACTGTATATATAAAATATATAAAAATATATTAAATAATATCATTTATTTATTATATACAAATATATTTAATATAATTTATTTAATAACAAATATCATTATCATTATTATTATTGTTATAAAAAAAAAAATATTATATGGCAAATCATTTTCAAAACATAGAAAATGTGTATAGCCTATGAATTTCGGTTAATCTCAAAGTCGTAAGTATATACTGATTATTTCACAGGCAGAACAGGCATGTCGTCTGAGCTTGAAATTCTCTGTGGTTAGGTTAGTAGGTTAGTTATTTTACTCACAACCACATGATTAGATTACAGTAACAGGTCTCCAGACCAGTTTTAAACAGGAAGCATGCAAGACTCTGCTGCATGGCTCTGTAACAGCACTACCCTCCCACTCCAACTGCAGGTATAAATAGAAAAGACTCTTCTTCCCTTATTTTACACCAGAGTTCCTGTCCTTCACATTCTAGAGCTGACATTCACTCACTCTTAACACACTGGAACCAAGCTTATACCTATAAACTCAGTGGTCATTTATTGGATAATGTGGTATTGGGAACAGTTGTTGTTCATAATGTGCTGTGTTATAGTTTATGTGCATGCATGCTAAAGTTTAATTTTGTTCATGGGGAAGCGTCACTCTTATGCTTATATACTTAAACCCTTAAAAGTATACTTAAAGTATACTTAGGTTTTACGCAAACACTACAGTGTGCGTACAGTGTCGTTTGTGTATGTGATGTAAATTTCATATGTACACAACCTGTTTTTTTAACCGTGCGTACTCTGCACACTTTTTTTTTAATTACAGAATTTTTTGCTAAGATTAGTTGGTCCACAAGGTGGCAACACTGGCACTACACAAACTAGTCAACAACAAACTACTGGAGACGCAACAACAACAAACGGCCGTGTTTACGAACGTAAAGAGATGCCCCGACATTTTTATTGGTTGTAACTTCTAGAGAGAAATAGCGCAGACACTGGAGAAAGATTAAACTTTCTAGTGCGCATGTGTCAAGCGCCTGTGTTCTTGCTAACAAACAGAGTATGCTTTGAAAGGCCATTGTTAGACTGTACACATACACTAAGCATTCGTTTAAGCAAAGCAAAGGTATACTTTGGACTTCCGAGTTAGGGATTTTTCAAAAACCCTAGAAGTGTTACATTTTGAAACAAAACACGTCCCAGAACATTTGTGCTTTGGACATGAATATTACTAGAATACTGGTGGATGATAAATCAGACGAAAAAATCTCAAAGACTTACACTGAAGAAGTCATGTCTAGAGAGCAGAATATCACATAGAAACTTATTTTACTTGGGCAACAAGCATCACACTAGCAACTTTGGCCTAGGGATAGCAGACTCTGGCCTAGGGATAACTACGGTGGACGAGAGAGCTCAACATGCTGCAACTGAAGAAAACCCATGCAAATAGAAAAAACACCAGTAAACTAAGAAAACATCTTCAACAGTTTGACTACACATGTGCTGCAAATACTCACAACGCAACCAAATACAGTAACGCGCTGCAAATAGCACAGACCATAACGGAAATGTTTCAAAGGGACCCAAACAAGTGATGAACCTGGCTGGGACCACTTATTGTTCAATGTCTACACATCAGTGGTAGTGTTGATGACCTGAAAGGTGAGTTTTTTGTTAAGTTTAACATCCTGTTCGTATGTGCGTTGTATTTGCAGCACATTTCTGTATTTGGTTGCGTTGTGATTATTTGCAGCACGTTTCTGTATTTGGTTGCGTTGTGAGTATTTGCAGCACGTTTCTGTATTTGGTTGCGTTGTGAGTATTTGCAGCACGTTTCTGTATTTGGTTGCATTGTGAGTATTTGCAGTGTGTTTCTGTATTTGGTTGCTTTGTGAGTATTTGCAGCACGTTTCTGTATTTGGTTGCGTTGTGAGTATTTGCAGCACGTTTCTGTATTTGGTTGCTTTGTGAGTATTTGCAGCACGTTTCTGTATTTGCTTGCGTTGTGAGTATTTGTAGCGCGTTTCTGTATTTTGTTGCGTTGTGAGTATTTGCAGCACGTTTCTGTATTTGGTTGCTTTGTGAGTATTTGCAGCACGTTTCTGTATTTGGTTGCGTTGTGAGTATTTGCAGCACGTTTCTGTATTTGGTTGCTTTGTGAGTATTTGCAGCATGTTTCTGTATTTGCTTGCGTTGTGAGTATTTGTAGCGCGTTTCTGTATTTTGTTGCGTTGTGAGTATTTGCAGCACGTTTCTGTATTTGGTTGCTTTGTGAGTATTTGCAGCACGTTTCTGTATTTGGTTGCTTTGTGAGTATTTGCAGCACGTTTCTGTATTTGCTTGCGTTGTGAGTATTTGTAGCGCGTTTCTGTATTTTGTTGCGTTGTGAGTATTTGCAGCACGTTTCTGTATTTGGTTGCTTTGTGAGTATTTGCAGCGTGTTTTTGTATTTGGTTGCTTTGTGAGTATTTGCAGCATGTTTCTGTATTTGGTTGCTTTGTGTGTATTTGCAGCACGTTTCTGTATTTGGTTGCGTTGTGAGTATTTGCAGCATGTTTCTGTATTTGGTTGCTTTGTGAGTATTTGCAGCATGTTTCTGTATTTGGTTGCGTTGTGAGAATTCGTAGCGCGTTTCTGTATTTTGTTGCGTTGTGAGTATTTGCAGCACGTTTCTGTATTTGGTTGCTTTGTGAGTATTTGCAGCACGTTTCTGTATTTGGTTGCTTTGTGAGTATTTGCAGCGCGTTTCTGTATTTGGTTGCTTTGTGAGTATTTGCAGCACGTTTCTGTATTTGGTTGCTTTGTGAGTATTTGCAGCATGTTTCTGTATTTGGTTGCTTTGTGAGTATTTGCAGCATGTTTCTGTATTTGGTTGCTTTGTGAGTATTTGCAGCGCGTTTCTGTATTTGGTTGCTTTGTGAGTATTTGTAGCGAGTTTCTGTATTTGGTTGCTTTGTGAGTATTTGCAGCGCGTTTCTGTATTTGGTTGCGTTGTGAGTATTTGCAGCGTGTTTCTGTATTTGGTTGCATTGTGAGTATTTGCAGCATGTTTCTGTATTTGGTTGCGTCGTGAGTATTTGCAGCGTGTTTCTGTATTTGGTTGCGTTGTGAGTATTTGCAGCATGTTTCTGTATTCGGTTGCATTGTGAGTATTTGCAGCGTGTTTCTGTATTTGCTTGCGTTGTGTGTATTTGCAGCGTGTTTCTGTATTTGGTTGCGTCGTGAGTATTTGCAGCATGTTTCTGTATTTGGTTGCATTGTGAGTATTTGCAGCATGTTTCTGTATTCGGTTGCATTGTGAGTATTTGCAGCGTGTTTCTGTGTTTGCTTGCATTGTGAGTATTTGCAGCGTGTTTCTGTATTTGGTTGCATTGTGAGTATTTGCAGCATGTTTCTGTATTTGGTTGCATTGTGAGTATTTGCAGCATGTTTCTGTATTTGGTTGCATTGTGAGTATTTGCAGCATGTTTCTGTATTTGGTTGCATTGTGAGTATTTGCAGCATGTTTCTGTATTTGGTTGCATTGTGAGTATTTGCAGCATGTTTCTGTATTTGGTTGCATTGTGAGTATTTGCAGCATTTTCTGTATTTGGTTGCATTGTGAGTATTTGCAGCATGTTTCTGTATTTGGTTGCATTGTGAGTATTTGCAGCATGTTTCTGTATTTGGTTGCATTGTGAGTATTTGCAGCATGTTTCTGTATTTGGTTGCATTGTGAGTATTTGCAGCATGTTTCTGTATTTGGTTGCATTGTGAGTATTTGCAGCATGTTTCTGTATTTGGTTGCATTGTGAGTATTTGCAGCATGTTTCTGTATTTGGTTGCATTGTGAGTATTTGCAGCATGTTTCTGTATTTGGTTGCTTTGTGAGTATTTGCAGCATGTTTCTGTATTTGGTTGCATTGTGAGTATTTGCAGCATGTTTCTGTATTTGGTTGCATTGTGAGTATTTGCAGCATGTTTCTGTATTTGGTTGCATTGTGAGTATTTGCAGCATGTTTCTGTATTTGGTTGCATTGTGAGTATTTGCAGCATGTTTCTGTATTTGGTTGCATTGTGAGTATTTGCAGCATGTTTCTGTATTTGGTTGCATTGTGAGTATTTGCAGCGTGTTTCTGTATTTGGTTGCGTTGTGAGTATTTGCAGCATGTTTCTGTATTTGGTTGCGTCGTGAGTATTTGCAGCATGTTTCTGTATTTGGTTGCATTGTGAGTATTTGCAGCATGTTTCTGTATTTGGTTGCGTCGTGAGTATTTGCAGCATGTTTCTGTATTCGGTTGCATTGTGAGTATTTGCAGCGTGTTTCTGTATTGGCTTGCGTTGTGTGTATTTGCAGCGTGTTTCTGTATTTGGTTGCGTAGTGAGTATTTGCAGCATGTTTCTGTATTTGGTTGCGTCGTGAGTATTTGCAGCTCATGTGTTGTTGAAGATGAACTGATGAAGATGTTTTCTTAATTTGCTGTTTTTCCTCAGTTGCAGTGTGTTGAGCTCTCTCGGCCACTGTAGATAACTGGCCTTTGTTGTTTTGGGCATGAGCACTAACTCTCCCAAGACAAATGATCTATGTTAGAACACAGCTAATTCTTGACTAAACTCACTCTGACCCAATGATTTTCACAGCCGAGATCAAACAGACAGGCATGTCACAATAAGAGTGCATAAGGGAGTTTTAAGGACAGAGTTTAAATATAGAGTCACTTGGCTTAACTAGGTCAAGGTTGACTCTGGTGGAAAATGCACAGTCTCGTATGTCGAATCAGAACTCAAAAAGGTGAGGCAAAATGTAACATAATAAAATCAAAGTTAAAATACCCTTATATTACATGAAATCTACAAGCTATATTTATTACAAGTTGGACCTGTGACACAAAATTAAAATCATACATATCAAGCATTCAGTATTCTCTGATTGTCTGTGATTGCGTCCCTTCGCTCAGAAATGTAGCTTCCAGCATGGACAAACATATTACTTCTTACTAGAAACTTGTCACGTCGCGCCTGGTTAGGGCACAGTGTCAGGTCATCCAGGTCACCAACAGTGGGCAGTGAGTTCACTGCTTGTGTACCTGTTACAGACTGACGCCTCTCAATCTGCAGTGAAATCTATCAGCAGTCTGTGACAAGTTCTGATCTGCTCCTGACTGCAGTATTGTGTGTATGTGTGTGTGACATGGCACTTGTGGTAGAACCAGTCATTGTGCTACTCCTCGAACTCCCTCGGGCACTTCCACTGTCAGCACATCGTAAATCAGATGGTCTAACAAATGCACACATACAGATGCACATGCCAAAATATACAAACACATACCGGTACATACGCCTTATGCAACACCATATAAATTGAGGTATATACGAGGCAACCATTTAATTATACACATACTACAACAACAAAAACACAACTAACTCCAGTATTCACACAATGCACAAGAAATATAAACACAAGCTTCACATTGAAGAGGTTTTACTGATTTATTGCAGGCAAGTAAATACGATTTTTTTATGAAGAAGAAGTTTTTTAGGTCAATTATATATTTTTTGTCATTGGATAGTGATCTATAAACTTATTTTACGGATATAAAAAGGTCTTATTATGTTTATTTGTTATAGGGAGATTTGTGGAAAAGTAACATTTAGATTTGCAGGAAAAACAATATTGTTTTTATTTGAAGTGAAAAGTTTAAGTTAGAACCCCCAAAATAATTTTGTGAATTATATGTAGCCTACATTAAAAACATCTTTATTATTTATCATAACCTAAGCCGATAGTCACAGTTATGTTATGTTTCTCTGTCTTGTTTAGTTTTAGTCATGTCTGTTTTGCCTGAGTTATATTAATCTGTTGTCATGGTTTAATTAGTCCTCACCTGTTCCCTGTTCTGTTGTTCATTCTGCATCACGCATCATCATAAGAATAAGAGCTAACTAACCCATGCCATGACACCAATTGAATATTGGTGTTATGACATTAATTCAATTGAAAATTTAGGCCTGTATATAATTCATACATAGAATTATATAATGTAATTCAGATGTACACCACAGTTTAAAAGTTTGGTGTCTGAATTTTTTTTCCAGGAATTCTTTAAGAACTATTCTTAAAAATTAAACAACTCTTTTCTATTTTAATACATTTTAAAATGTAGATTATTTCTGTGATAGCAAAGCTTTATTTTCAGCATCATTACTTCAGTCTTCAGTGTCACATGACCCTTCAGAAATCATTCTAATATGCTTATTTGATGATAAAGAAACATTTCTTAGTATTATCAATGTTGACAACAGTTGTGCTGCTTAATACGTTTGTGGACACATCATTTTTTTCAGGATTATTTGATGAATAGAAAGTTCAAAATAACAGCATTTATTTGAAATAGAAATCATTACAAATGTCTTTACTGACACTTTATTACAATGTGATGGATCCTTGCTAAATAAATTTATTCATTTATATGTAAAAAGGCATTCAGTCTGTCGTGATCAAATAACCAAATTGTCAACATGCATAACATTACATTTTGTAAACTTATGTCATATATAAATACATATCATACATATTTAAATAGTATAGCAGATGTATTTTACATATTCTGCAAAAATCTGAACAGTTAACATGATTATGATTTTAAATGCTGTACCATAATTGTTCCTTAGACAATTGATTTTGATGTCTTGAGAGGATTAGATGGGCTCCTGTCTCTTTAAATTTGACTCTATAAATAATAAACACCAATTATTAGGGTCTAACTGCAAAATCTTACAACAACAATTCTATCATAAAGCACCATGAACAATAATTCCATTCTCACAAACATGGTACGTTGATAATACCCGTTTTTGGACAGTATGTCTCCATGTCCGTGTCACAGCCAAAAGAAGAGAGCAAACTGTACTTGTGAGGAACCCCGTGATGGTGGAAAAAATGAGAAACCACTAATAAACACAAACAAACATGACATGAGAAGCTAGCCCAAAGAGCAACCCAAGATAAACATTCGGATATATTTTAAGAGGGGCTATGACATCATCATGACAACCTCCAGTGGAGGGTAGGGGCTAAAAATAGCAGAGACGTCAACGCACTGGTACATATATGTCCATGAGCGAAGTACGGCATTCCAGAGATAACAGCAGATGGCTAGCAGATTCTGCCCTCCTCTCGGGAAACAATAACAGCCCGCACACACACTTGACAAGAGCATCCTTAGGCCCAAGGTGCAGTTGCTCACAAACACACAAAAGCTTGCATAATACGGCCTCCAGACAGAAAAAAAGGGGGGCTTTTGATGTTTAGGGCTGTGTATATGAAGCACTTCAAAGGTCCTGGTGGAAAAAGTGTGTCAGAATCCTTGAAAGTGCTATAGCTTGGCAACTGTAGTCCGAAAACGCACGTTCTCTTTGTCTGCAGCCTTATTGTGGACAGACCCTGTTATGGTGGCAAATAGTTTTGGACACAGTTGAACTACACTTAAAGACTCATCTATTGACATATAAACATGAAACAGGAAGTTGAGTTTTTATATAGCCAACAATAGCCATTAGTGTATGTCACGGACATGAACACTGATTTGCAAATGATAATGCTAGTTGGAGGCAGGAACTTTTACAGGAAGAACATTGTCATTTTATTTGGACAAAAATATGTACATTTGAAAAAGAGTGCCACTCATCTACTCACTTTAACCGTGTACCAGCCTATCAAACTTGCTCACTAGCAGACTAACTATTCCATATCCCAGATTTATTCTAAATTATCATGACTTAACTTAAGCATGACACATTCACTTTCGTTGATAGTCTTGTTTTCACGCCATTCACCTTTCAGAGCTGAAACATAACTGTTCTACAGAAATTGCAGTGCTGTTCTGATCTTTTGCAATGAGGGGGAAGTCATTTCACAATCACTTCCCTATATAAAAGTGCACCTGCTGACCCTGGTCCAGTGCTGCTGCGTTATGCCTGAGCTGTAGCCATTTATGGTTTTATTACTGACATGCTCTTCCTAAACTCAATCCATTTTTGCAAATGAGCCAGAACCACTGTGTTAGGCAGGCACTCCGAGAAACATAGACAATTGATCATGAAACTTAAAGGGATAGTTCACCTCAAAATAAAAAATCATGTCATCATTTAGTCACCCTCCATTCAAAACTCGTACGACTGACCTTGTACTGAGGAACACAAAAGAAGAAATTTGCAATGCATACAATAGCTTAGTAAGGGACATGGTCATTTTTAAAACATTTGCATTCTTTGTGAGTTTCTCGGATGAACACAAAACTGTTGTGAGCGAAAGCAAACTTATGAGCAGATGCAAAACAATTGAAATATCATTATTTCTCCCATCTCATATTTTCTTCCTTCATTATGCATCTTTGAAAGGTTCCGTTAAAAAAAAAGAAAAGAAAAAAGAGTTATAAAGGAATTTTAGTTGTTATTCGTGATTAATTGCCTCAAACCTCACTGACTCAAATCCACTCACAGCGATTAACAGCAAACTTGAGGATAAGATTACCCTTGAATTGCGACTTAAATTTCAGTTTGTTTATCCCACAAAGTTATTGAATAGCTTCAGAAGACGTGTAATGCAGAGCAAGTGTCAAATGGATCAATTTGATGATACTTTGTTACAATCTTGGTCAGCATCATCACAAGAAAACATTGCTCAGGTAGATATATCTGTTTTGTCTGCTAATGGAGCGTTACGGTTCTTCTGCGGCCAGGGCCATGTGTGTGTGTTAACGCACCTCCTCTCCCGTAAGTCATCATTTCATGAGTTTCTCTAATGTGCATGATGAGATTCCCAAAGCTTACTGGGCCTCTCCTCAGAGAAATAAGTGGGAGAGAGCAAGAAAATGGAAGGAAAAAAAGACAGTCGACATCATCCATCCTGACCTTTTAAGGAGAGCTCCTGCGGAGTCTATGAGGAGCTGGCCCAGTTTCACACATGCTTGCTATAATTACTGAAAAAGAGATATGCTGCATAAAACAGACAGCTGAAAAGTAGATTTTAAATGGATAAAAAATAGTCGCATGCATTCATACAACAACAAAAAAAGAGTCACATGGTAAATTCTTCAATCAGGGTCTTAAAAGAACAGTTTTAAAGGAACAATCTCTTTTTTATTACTTTTTCCCAATATAATAAATAAAGTAATACAGGTTTATTGAACATCATTTCAGTAAACAATGACAGACAAATATTCTATTCTATTCTATTCCACTCTTTTTTGTCTTGCATTCAGTCTTTGCACAGATAAACCTGGTGTCACATGACAATTTTGCTCATAAGCTTTAGCACTGGGTAGGTTATTGTGAATTTAGAGGGGGTCATATGAATCATAATTCTTCCACAGTCCACTGCACTGCTGCCCATAAGATAAACAGCGTTGAAATGACTCAACTGAGAAACCAGGTGAGGTAAAACTGGAGCCATTTTTTCCATCATGCTCTTGAAGGCTTTGTCTTGGGTTTGCTGTTATCCCTTACAAAAAGATAAGTACTTCAAATAAATTTTTATTAGGTATACTTAAGTGAAGTTCATGTATATTTGTAAGTATGCTTTAAGTAGTCAGTATACTAATATCAGTGTACTAGTAGTATTGTAAGTGTACTATTTTTAACTTGGGACTAAATTGGCCCACTTCTTAGTGAATAAACTTTTTGTATACTTTTACTTTCAGCACACAACTAGTTTGAAACTACGTTTTTCGTTTGTACTGCAAGTATACTAAAAGTGAACGTATATTTTTCGTTTATGAAAGTACACTTGAAGTATACTTTAAGTAAACTACCAGTTTAGTAGTTTTACAGGGCAAGTAAACTTGTACAGTAAGTGTTCTTTAAGCGAACTTAACATCATACTTATAGTTTACTATTTAAATATTATTTTTGCACTTGTACAGTAAGTGTTATTTAAGCGAACTTAACATCATACTTATAGTTTACTATTTAAATATTATTTTTGCACTTGTACAGTAAGTGTTATTTAAGCGAACTTAACATCATACTTATAGTTTACTATTTAAATATTATTTTTGCACTTGTACAGTAAGTGTTATTTAAGCGAACTTAACATCATACTTATAGTTTACTATTTAAATATTATTTTTGCACTTTAAGTTTTATATGTTCCTATTTAGGTCCTCATTTTTAAACTTGAAAGATGATTTCTAACTGAACAGTAATCCAAAAGATAAATATACCGTGATAACCTGGCTTCTCTTGAGACTCCCCAGCTTCCCAGTTAATGAAAGCCCGCTGGCACGTTGACGTGATTGGTTACAAGGTAGTTTGTGACGGTAGCAAAAAGAGGCGATTTCAAACCGCGTTTTTGAGACTGTCTTTGGTTCACTGGTTTGTTAATGAGAAAATACTCAGCAACGGTGTTGACTTTGCACTTGGTTTGTCTTTAAGCATATTAAAAACACACCACATAAACAACATTAAAAACTTTTCGTGACAGGGGATCTTTAAGTAGATTTTAAGTATGTACACTACCAGTGAACTACACAAGACTTCACTTAAATTAGGAACATATGTTTTCTTTATAAATTAATATAGTCAAACAATGTAAGTTTAAGACAGTATTTAAAACTATGTGGGGGAAAAATATTTTAAGTGGTTAATCAAAAGAGTACTTAATTATACGTAGAGTACTTAATTATACTTTATCTTGATCAAAAGATTGAGTTCAAGTATAGGCCAATACTTAAGTGTAATTTTAAGTATATTTCTGAGAACTACACAAAAAAGTATACTTTCTTATTTTTAGTTTAAAAGAAGTATACTAATAGCACACTTGAATAAATTTAATGAATAAATAAAAAGGGATATTTAACTACTCTCAGGTTTAAAAAGAAATAAATGCGAACTGGTCAGTAAATCATCTTAATACACATACCACCTGAACATTTGATTCTGAAATTGTGTGCTTTCACACTTGGTTAGAACCCTGGGAAACCCGGGTGCACACTGAAAAGTGCACACCTAAAGCACGCTAAATGTGATGTAAATCACTTAAAATTTATTGTATTTGTTTCAAAGAAGTTTGCAAACTTAAAGCCATAACTGCTCATCTTCCACATGATTCTTAGTTGAGCAAGACGAACTCAATACCCTGGTGTAGGAGACAACTGCCTTGGCAGGCAGCGATTTGTCAAGTACAAACATCCATCCATCCATCCATCTTCTTCCGCTTATCCGGGGCCGGGTCGCGGGGGCAGTAGTCTAAGCAGAGATGCCCAGACTTCCCTCTCCCTAGACACTTCCTCCAGATCTTCCGGGGGGACACAGAGGCGTTCCCAGGCCAGCCGGAAGACATAGTCCCTCCAGCGTGTCCTAGATCTTCCCCGGGGTCTCCTCCCGGTGGGACGTGCCCGGAACACCTTCCCAGGAAGGCGCTCAGGAGGCATGGGGAACAGATGCCCGAGCCACCTCAGCTGACCCCTCTCGATGTGGAGGAGCAGCGATTCTACTCTGAGCTCCTCCCGAGTGACCGAGCTCCTCACCCTATCTCTAAGGGATCGCCCAGCCACCCTGCGGAGAAAGCTCATTTCGGCCGCCTGTATCCGGGATCTTGTCCTTTCGGTCATGACCCAAAGCTCATGACCATAGGTGAGAGTAGGAACGTAGATTGACCGGTAAATCGAGAGCTTCACCTTGCGGCTTAGCTCTTTCTTCACCACGACAGACCGGTACATCGACCGCATTACTGGATTACTGGAAGTACAAACATAAAATGACCAAATTACCAAAAGGGCTCAGTCTGGCTTATTCCGAGAACCCTGTCTGAGACTGAACACATGCATACAGCAATAGTTACTGCTGTTGGATGAGGATTATTTTGGGTTCGCTCTGATCCCTACTAAAAAAAAAACCTGAATCAAAAGAGCTTTTAAATGGTTTGTTTTATATTTAGTTCTTACAAAACTATAATGAATTACATTAGATTACAAACTCGTAAACATTCTGAGATGAATTTTAAATTAATTACAAAGCGAACAAACAACAGCTGTTCATTTAATCCCTCATGTATGAAGTATCACCATAAGTATTGCTCAACTAGGTTAGGGATTTGAACAAACCACTAAACATAAGTATGTAAATCAGCGTTAAAGGTTATGTTTTTTTTGCATTTTCAACTTTCTTTAGTGCGTAATGTTGCCGTTTAAGCATGAAAACTGTCTTCAAAGTTACAAAGCACAAAGTCACGTCCAAAGGGAGGTATCTCTACATCAGTAAGCACGGTTCCTGAACTCTCTCAAAAGCCTTTGAGTTTTCTTCCAGAAACGGACACGTCACAATATTCCTCATTTAAATAATTCCGACCCGAGGCATAAACAAAAAAAGTGTCCGAGGCCTGGTTGAGTTAAGTTAGTTAGTAGTGTGAAACTCACTGTTAGGTTAAGGGGCGTGACATTTTCCAAACACGCTTGAAGCAGTTGACCAATCACAACACACTTATCCAGCTGACCAATCAGAGCAAATTATGCTTTTCAGAAGGAGGGGCTTCACAGAGAGCAGAACTAAACATAGTGTTACTGACAGACATGGGAAAAGTGGTGCAGCAATAGTGTAAAATATTTTAAATAATGTGTGTTTTGAACATTCAATCATGAAAACCTATTCTAGTAGACCTCAAAAACAAGCTCTGATCTTCACCAGGCTGACAATAAATCTGGCCAAAAAAGTTCTAAAGATTTACATTGAAAGAGGGACTTGAGCCATACCTAGAGACTAGAATACCAGAGTCTTGAGAATGCACGCTCTTTTGGCTTGGGCTATAAGCATCCACCTTGAAACCAACTATAAACCACCTCAAATTGCAAAACACTTCAGCAACCAAATTGCAATGCCCTGGCAACCACCCTAGCATCACAGTTTCAAAACGTAAAATGTATAGAAGTGAAACTATAGATGTGATTATCATTGATTTCAGAGCACTATATACAGAAACGGTCTTTGACGTGTCTGTTTAATTAAACAAGAGCTCTGTCTATTAAAACCTCATGCTTTTGAACTTTGTACGGAGTCAGTTGGGGTGACAGTCACGGGGAAATATATAGGGAGGCAGGACCTGTTGCTATAACCATTATTTCTGTTGGCAGGCAAATAGCAATTCACAATTATTCACACCATCTCTCTATCTTCTCTCTGGGATTTCGCTTTTCTGCTAAATAAGCGATGCCCAAACAGTACTTCTCTGTTGCCATGCCAACGGCAGTACTGTATCCCTCACTAAAGTGAGCCCCCACCTCCGCACTTGGCAGACCTTCGAACGCAGAGAGAAACTTCAATTACTTTTCCTCCCGCTGCAGTACCTATTACGGTCAAACGGGACGACATGGCAGGCCTAGAAAAGCGCCTGGGCCTGCGTAAATCTGCACCCATCGTCTAGTGCAGTGACAGGAAGGGGTCACGGGGTCGCCCCTTCAGGTAATGTGTTTCCATAGCGCTGTGCACACAGAGGAAAAGACCATATATGGCCAGTTCTTTAAATGTCATTCTCTTGCCTTTTACTAGGTGACTGTTTAACTGCAGAGCCTGAAACAGGGCGGACTGCGCAAGCTCACTTCTGTAGGTGGCAAGCAAACGCCTTCACTGTTTATGCTTCTGCAAACGTCTCCTTTTGTCCATGTATGAACTGGGTCAGATATATGATGATTGTGCAGAACCCGGGGGCTTGACGTAGCCTCAGGAATACCATGACTTTAGCAGTGATGTGAGAGGGTTTAATGAGACACGGCCCTGAGGTCTGGAGATCGTTCGGTTGAGAAGGATGACAGGGACAGCACACTTACGAAGCAGGCCATGTGGGGTTTGTGACAGGTTGTGTTCAGATTGAAATACTAGAATAGTGTGCACTGTGCAGTATGCATTGTATGTGGAAATGATCCCAGCATGCAGTGCCAAATGCTTCAAGCTTTTTTGTGACGTGACGTGACCTCACTACATTGCATGTTTAAAAGCAAGCATTGGTTGCATCACCACTTAACATGTTATGTTATGTATATATGTGTATATACTGTATATATATATATATATATATATATATATATATATATATATATATATATATATATATATATATGATTTTTCGTGCAGAATTAACATTTGTATGCTTTGAAAACTAAATGTTCCCAATATCTGGCCAAAGTGTCTGAATATGTGTCTGAATATAACAAAAGAGGAAACAAAACTAGAATAGAAGAAGAGAGCTAGAGAGTTGTTTTAATATCTATATTTAACTTCATGACCCTAGCAACAAGCTGAATCTAAATGTGCTTTTTCCTAGACGCAGATAATCATACATAAGAAAAAACAATCATATTAGAGAAAATAATGTAATGAATCGTTTCACCTTTGCCATACACTTATTTTATAAAAACTGTTGTACTCTGAAAATGAAATTTCTGTCGTTAATAATTACTCACCCTAATTTCATTCCAAACTCGTTCATCTTCGAAACACAAATTAAGATATTTTTGGATGAAATCCGAGAGGTTTCTGAATCAGCCATATAGGCAGCAACGTCATTGCAACTTTCAAGGCCCAGAAAGGTAGTAAAGACATCATTAAAATAGTCCATGTGACTAGTGGTTTAACCATAATGTTATAAAGCAACGAGAATAGATGAAGGTCTTACGGGTTTGGAACGACATGCGAGTGAGTAATAATGAAAGAAATGTCCTTTATGCGTGAACTAACCCTTTAAATCAGGTCCATAGGGGAAATCTACCACGCCAACAAATTACATACAAAATCATCACCATGTAAAATAGTTAGGGTTTTCTTTCACCACAGATTCAGGATCTGCTGTTGGTGAATTATTGGAGTAGCAGGAGCACATTTTGTGATATTGCTTTTACACAGCAGTAACAAGAATATAAACAAGAAGCTATTCCTATTCCAATTTCAGCCAGTCACTTTTGTCCCTGAATGAATCAACGTTTTGAACAAATCAGTTGGTTAATGACTTGTTTATAAAGGCAGTCACTCAAATGGTACATATTATTATTTATAAAGACCTTTGCTTTTTGGAAAAGGAGATGTTGGTGCTGATTTAGCTTCTGTCACACTGGAAACTGAAGGTTAGGTGCATTGCATTGTTGGATACAGTATTCTACACAGTGAGCTCTGTTGTATACTGCATATTTTGGCAGACGGTTTGCTGGTCTGGCCATTATCAGTCACAAATCAGTCTGACTTCTGTCTTTTTAAATTATACTGTAGTAATTAAGTGATGCAAATGAAGCCCAAGGGTTGGCTAAACCAGACACACGCCACTTAAATACACAAATGGAGGCTTGATCTGAAATGCACACGGTTTGAAATCAATACTTAAGCCTAGTGCTTTGCAAAATCTCTCAATAGACACACAGGGGTTGCATTTGTAAATACAAGCATGTATTCGTCCAACAAGACGGCCGTTACAATGATTGCCTACTAAACTGTGATACAGCAGCCTTGATAAGAGCCAGAGAGATGTTAGATATAGATAAAACACAGTGGGAAAAGCAGTGCGGGGGTGGGAGGAGATGGAGGGCTGGAGAAGGGTGATTCAGAGAACAGAAAATGACGAAAAGCAGATGCAAAGAAAGAAAGCAAGGATGGAAGGATATAACATAGGTTAACCTCAGTAGAGCAGTTTAAGTATAAACTGCGAAACAGGAAGAAGCAAAACCTGGAAATTGTAAATAGATTATTGATTTTTAATTTATTTAAGTATTTAAGTATTTTAGTTTAAATGTCAGTCAGATTTTTTTGTTCTGTTTTTTTATTTATTCATTTTTTTTATTTTACGTTGCATGTACACCTATGTTCAAAAATTGTTGGTCAGAAAGATAAAAAATTTTTTGAAAGAAGTTAAAACTTTTATTCAGCAAGGATGCATTAAATTGATCAAAAGTCATGAGACTAAAGACTAAAGACATTCTAAGTGTTACAGAAGATTTCTATTTAAAATAAATGCTGTTCTTTTGAACTTTCATTCATTAAAAAATCCTGGAAACAAGTATCATTGTTTCCACAAAAATATTAAGCAACAAAACTGTTTTCCACATTGTTGATCATGAGAAATGTTTATTGAGAATCAAATCAGCGTATTATACTGATTTCTGAAGGATCATGTGACACTAAAGACTGGAGTAATGATGCTAAAATATATTCAAATATAAAGCAGTTATTTGAAATTGTAGTAATATTTAACAATACTACTGTTTCTACTTAAATTTTTTTTATCAAATAAGTGTAGCTTTGGAAGTATGAGACGTCTTTCAAAAACAATAAAAAATCTTACCAACCCCAAACTTTTACATATATACTTTAGTATATGTGCATATGTTACTAATGCTTTGGTATTGTGCAGCTTTGTCAATAAATGTCAATAAAAATGTACATTTAGTAAATATTCATATTTATTCCTATTTAGTTTGCAGCCCTTGGCCTTCTTACCATGTTCTGTAATATTAAATACAGTTTTACATTCCTGAAGTTAAAGTTAGCATGAAACAGAAGCTGTGATAGTCTTTTCTTCCCTATTGTGACATATATATCTGAATGAAACGACTTCTGGAATGAGAAAAATGTAGGGCGGAATTGAATTGTGTCCTTCGGGAATTGATTGGCTTGTAGGAAACTAAATAGCTGCAGATCTGAGTGAAAGTTTGCAGTCAGTACAGAGACCAATCCTCCACCGAGACGCACGTCATGAAGTTTTGAAGGGGAGGTGAACGTTTTTTTATTGAAGATTATGAAGGCATGTGAATTTAAAAATAATGTGCACGTATAAATCCTTTATAATAAACATTGCAATATTATGTAAGAAAAATAAGAATAGTCCATTTTGATTTTCCATCGCAAACCGGTGTTGGATGATGTTACTTTTAAATTTCATACATACAGTTAGGTTTTACCTTAGCAAGCCCCACTGGGCAAGGGTGAGCTGATTCTGGACCAGGTCTCTTACTTTAAACATACAGGTATTGTCAGGGAGACATCTGTGATGCCAAAAGAAGCCAGGTGTACGCCCAACTCCGCCCATCTCCATAAACAGCTTAAGTTGCTCTGTTAATGTCAGATAGAAAGGTAAGCTTATGAGTCATATTACTGTGTAAAGATTCCCAAAATACTTTCTGTCTGCCTGCAACCTTTCATTTGACTGCCAATCACCTCTCACCAAGTAAACAAGGAGGAGTCCCCAAACACAGGGATTTGTATATGGAAGCGCCACATTGAGCAATGATACAATATGTAGTGTCTTCTATTTTGCCAATGTCCTGTATTAGTGTTAATATGTCTAAAAGACAACTGCTTTATTGTAACTCTCTCCATCAATTTCCTTGAACAAAAGCCTTCTCAACAACTTAAAAAATATCTTCTCATAATGCTCACTTCCCTCTGCTGAAAAGACCCAGTGAAGCAGGTTAACTAACTTGCTCATCCTTGTGGGAATACCATCATACTAGCATTTCAAAACCCAATATGGTATCTCTATTTACTAAGGGATATTACCATAATATTTCCCTCCAAGTTTGGCTCAGTCTGTTTTTGATGTACTTCCTCTATCCTGTGCGAACAGCAGCAGTTCTCATGTCGTTGTCCAGGAAGTTCAGCAGTAGTGGTGAATCGTTTGCACTCTGTGGTTAAGTTTCACCTCAGGTCAGAACTGTCTCCGTCTGAAACTCATCAGCAACAAGAGGGGTTGATATTCAATTGCATGCAGCTAACAACACAAACTCTTCCATCCATATTATTAAGTTATGCGCCATGTAGTATTTCAATTACTTTTGGTTCTTCTCAGCTAAAAAAAAAATGCCAATAGGCCTCATTCAATTTATAATTTCGCACAATTTATGCATTTATGTAGGCCTAAGCAAAATTCAGTCTAAATTTCTGACAGCACATGTGCACGTAATTTACGATTTGTCCTCCAAAATTGACTGCATTGAGACTTTAAATTTTGGGGACAAAAAAAACGTCCATTGTCTATTGTCAATAATGTAGCGATTTGATATAGGCTACGACAGTGAAGCACAGAAGTCACTTTCAACCCAAGCAGCTTTCTGTTGCTCAATGTGGATCCGCGTGACCAACTTAATACAGCCTATCTCTTCATTTAAAACCAACTGTCCACACATGACACAAATGGAGTGGACATCTGAAAAGTAAAAAAAAAGAAGAAGAAGTTTTTCATGCCATAAGAGCAAAACACACACACACACTAATCACATCTGTCATATGAAAGTAGGCTATATAATAATAATAATTCGCCCGTGAAAATTCGCCAAAAAGGTAAATGTGCCCGCACCCTCACCCTGATATCCTCGTTCTATGTTGTCTAATCTTCATATAAAAAGAAACTCTCTGTCCTGCTCGCTCACGTCGTGCTCTCTCGCGTGGGAGCAATATCGGGCATGCGCCCTTAAATATCTTCAAGTAAAACCACCCTCAAAAGCCATCCTGTGTTTCGGGCTAACTTATTTTATTTGAACTATTGTAACTCAGAAATTATAAAAACGCAGAATCAAGTTCTATTCGTAATATTTTATAATTTAAAAATGTGCTTTGACAAATTACACTTGTTTCTAAGAGGCGAGCCTACTGATCTATCATTAGCCTATTTGAAAACTTTATTGAATTAAAACCCAGCAATTGTTGGTTTTCATTCTGGACCCTTATAGTATCATCATATGATCAAACCCGTGCATTTTCTAGGTCCATAGTCATATGTATGACAACACAGTTAATTGCATCTACATGAATAAGACCGTAATGTAATGCAAGAAGCATCCTCATGCAAAGAAGCATGATGCAAATGTCCAAAAGAGCTGGAAGACGGTGTTTTCACCATCTGCGTCCACTTGGTGATCCTACTGCCAGTAATGGATCAATACCAGCCATTTAGCATAAGTGAATCACATCAGACCGAGCACCAACAGTGTGTGGCCTATAGCAAGACAGCTCTTATTTCATTATCTCCTGCTCTTAGCTACCTCACCCAGATTCTGAGAGCTACAGAACAGATGAATCACACTCAAAGACTTAGAGAATGTATTACAGAGATTAAAAGCAACACAAGTATACATGCTTCTTTAATCTGAATGTCTTTAGTGTTTCCTCCCTTGTGCTCACACTAATGCTTTGCTGTTTTTCTGGAAAATTCCAATATCAGTCATCATCAGTAGGCTTGCTACTATTACGTGCTTTCGGATGACCCGAATGATCTACATTTTAGGACTACCTATGTTTGGCTCCCTCTAGTGGATAAAAATATACATTGCTTTCGCTTTCATCGGTCAAGGAAATGTTCTGTAAATCTCTGTAGTACTGGTTAGAAGAACCCGATA
Organism: Phoxinus phoxinus; assembly: GCF_949152265.1. Lineage (NCBI taxonomy): Eukaryota > Metazoa > Chordata > Actinopteri > Cypriniformes > Leuciscidae > Phoxinus > Phoxinus phoxinus. Next base: position 13,953,985 of record NC_136884.1, read on the forward strand.
TGACAGAGGTGGAGCACCACATGTACAACAAACAGTGAAAAGCTGGTTTATAATATTGTTCAAAGAATAATGCTACTCCATTAGAGCATTTAAAATACACTACAATAATTTGTAAGAAATTTCTAAGTTAAGAATATTCACACTACTGAATAACAATATTGAACTCAATTCCAAATGACCAGTAGTTGGCGCTGCTTTAGGACCCTCCATAGGCATGCACTTAAAATCTACCAGTTGTAGAACTCAAGTCACATTCAATTACCGGTGAATAACTTTCTATGAAAAAATTAACAATAGAATGCTAGTATGTGGTTCAATAATCAGTACACTCACTCAAAACACGTTCTTAGATGTGATGTAGCTCTACATATTTCACATCACTATCCTTTTGCAGAATATAAACAGGCCATTTCTTTCATTGTTTAATTTTACTATCATAATCATTCCATGCACACATCAGCCTGTAATTAACCTGTAACATTAATTGTAAACTACCTCAATTATCGGTACATCAAATCTTTTAACCAATAATTTTGTTAATGCATTTCAGTGGAAATTATACTATTAGACAGTAAAGCAGCCAAGCAGGCATGTGCCCACAAAGCAATATACAAAAACCTTGTGAACTAGTTTGAAATTATGTGGAATTTAAAGCCAATTGACTACTGAACACAGAACACATTCAAACTCAAAACTACAAGCACAGTCTAAAGAAAAACTCCTCAAGACAACAGAATTGTTCCCCCTCAGGTTTATTATATGAAAATGTACAGAGAGATTTTAACGGTAGGACTTCTGGTAGCGTGCGCGAGCTCCAGGTCCACCGAACTTCTTGGACTCGCAGCGGCGGGGATCAGCGACCAGCAGGGTCCTGTCATACTGAATCAAGATATCCTTGATCTCTTTCTTGGAAGCCTCATCCACATCTGGAGGAAGAGAAAATAGAGAAATATGACAATTAATGCAGACACTTACACATTCATCTTCACAACATAATGACTACAATGATGTACACTTACATTTCTGATAATAGGCAACCAGGGATTTAGAGATGGCCTGACGAATGGCTGAAAGAAGAATGAAATGTCAATACAGAAGTTTTTATACACTGCAGAATCTATCCATTTACCGTTCACTGATCATCATGTACAAATACTTTCAGGGTAAGACAATTCAGAGCAAACGGCTTCCACCATCAGCCAGTGTTACTAACCGTAGATCTGAGCGACGTGTCCACCACCCTTGACGCGAACTCTGATGTCAACGCCAGCGAAGCGCTCCTTGCCCAGCAGCAGAAGAGGCTCCAGCAGCTAAAGGAAACAGAAACACTCAGTTAGTAGACGTATGTACAAAATCTCCTCATACAGAGCTAAAGGACTCTCCTGATGAATGTACATAAGTGGGGTACACTTAAAGTTGGGCAGTTGTGGCCTAATAGTTAGAGAGTTGAACTTAACGCAAATGTATTGGGTTCGATTTCGCAGTACCAGCAGGAAATGGCCCTTGATCAAGGCACCTAATGGCGCTTTTCCACTGCATGGTACGGCTCGGTTCGGCTCGGTACGGTTCGATTCAGCGCGGAACGGTTCGGCTCGCTTTGCTTTTCCACTGCGTGGTACGACTTGACTCGGTACGGCACGGTTCGGTTCGCTTTAGCTCGGTTGCTTTTCCACTGCAGTTAGTACCGCTTCAAAGTGGGTGGGACTGATCGTTATTGTAGGTCCGGTGGTAGCCGTGTGCGGCTAAGAGCTGTGCTACTTCCGCTCCTCGGCAACCAACGAGAGGAACGTCTGCACCTCGTCCACTGACCACGATTCAGCCATTTCTTGTTTGTTTGTTTTTTTACTTTTTTTTGTCAAGTAAATACTCTAAAAACAGGTGCTACCGCGTTGACTGTTGTCTGGCTATTTAAATCTAGCGGGTTTAGTGTCTCGTGTCGCAAATACAATGACGCTGAAGTGACGATTCTGTCTGACCAATCAGTGATCTGCAGTGTTTTCACGTCACATTTAGTATCGGTACGCTTGGAACCTCAACAGAGGTGGTACCATTTAAAGCGAGCCGTACCGTACCGTACCATGCAGTGGAAATGCGCCATAAGTGAGCCGTACCGAACCGAGCCGTACCGTACCATGCAGTGGAAAAGCGCCAAAGCGTGCCGTGCCGTACCGTGCAGTGGAAAAGCGCCATAACTCACAATCGCTCTCCGGGCGCACCAGTGAATGGCTGCCCACTGCTACGGGTGTGTGTGTGTCCACTACTCACTGCTCCTAATGTGTGTGCACTAACTTGGATGGGTTAAATGAAGAGGCAAATTCCAAATATGGGTACATTGTGATCATCTATTCTTTACTGTTATGACACAGATCCTAGTGGTACAGCTTCTCAACAAGAAAAAAGCCAGGACTTGACTGTCCATCAGGAAATGAATGGGTCATTGTCATTTGCTAATTGCTCCAATCTCATGTGAGTGACAGACGGATGAAACAAAATGCCATCGTGAAGGGGAGGGAAAGTTAAAGTTTCTGATTAATGATAACGAGGGCACATGAACGTTAAAAATTAAAATACACTGATAAATAATTTATAAACAATGCAAAATCTGATTGAATATTTATATTCTAAGCACTCAATTATCTGTAATTTAAGTACCTTGTACTGCAGAGTGGCAGGCTCGATCATCTCAAGGGGTCTTCCATTGACTTTAATAAGCCCATTTCCCCTCTTGCAGTGGGCAACAGCGGTGGCTGTTTTCTGTTGATAGTGAAAAAAACAGATCAGACTTCACATAAAATATGACACTATTGAGATGTTATAGCACGGTGGTCTTAAATCTAGCTAAATCCAAAGCATTGCACATTTAGGATATTTTATAAGGCCCAGTTTCACAAACAGGGCTTAGATTAAGCCAGGATTACGCCTTGGTTCAATTAGGGCATTTAAGTAGCTTTAATAAATATGCCTTAGGAAAATACACATTACTGGTGTGCATCTTGAGACACAATGGAACTGATATATTTAAGAATATGCCGGTTTTCAGTTAAAACTGCTCAAACATGCATTTTAGTCTGAGCTAGGCTAAAGGCTTGTCTGTGAAACCGGGGTTAAACATTATATTATGATATTATTATGAGCAGAATTAAGACCCATTGCTATACTAGACACAAGTAAGTTACATGCTAACAGTTAGTAAGACAAACAAGCCCCTCTATAATATCTATATAACTACTTAACAACAGAAAACATGCAGATCAGATGTAAAAGCTAATGTTTTGTATGAATTACTGATGTACATGTACACACTGAACTTTCCCACGTGTCAGCAAACAGCCATTACCAACACTTTATTCATCACTCACTGATAATCTACACGGGATATATAACGTTACTTATTTTACATTTTACATGGTTTAAGAGCACATATACTAGTATAGGACCTATAACGGCTACGTTTAGTACATAAACTATATAAAACATTAGATGCACAGCCATTTACAATCGCATACATCTGTTAGCATAGCCGGCTAATATCAAACCCGCATCAACGCCGTGCACGAGGACATACAGCGTTTAAATACTCACTTTACGTCCAAAAACCTGGACAGACTGTAGAGGACCTTTAGCTGGCATGATTCTGGAAAAAAATTAAATGATTGTCGTTTAATTTAAGCATAAATTATTCTTTAAATGCGTATTTTGGTGACAACTGCTTGAGGAACAGACCTTTCAGAGCTCGAGCGCTGTTCGGAGAGGCCGCACAAGGGTTTCCCGTGCGCAAAAGCAGGGGCGCTGTCGTAAACAATTTTGTGTTTACGACAGTCGTCATTGTAAAAAAATATATATTTTAATTGTTAACACTTCACATTCACAAGATAACAAAATTCACATATTGCCGTAAGTAAATAGATTAACTATTATTTATAGATTTAATTTGGAAGACCGTTATGATCCACCTCATTTTCCTTAGCATATCTATTCAGATGGGTTGAAATCATAGGTTGAAATAGAGGTTAAAAAAAAGGAGATCCGATCATTCTGATTATTACTATACACGTAATATTCATTACATCATATAATTATATTATATAACATAATCATATAACTAACAGTATTTCAGACTGAAACCAGCGTTTAAAAGAAAAGAAAATCTATTTTGATGTGACTTTTATTCCACATGCTAAATGTTACACCTCGCCACTAGATGGCGCTCTGTTACAAGAGAATCATTCGAATCAACACCATTGGAGTAGAATGAGTTTGGCAAACCAAGTGCATCATCTTTCAGATTTAGATAATACTTTTGATGATTTTAATGTATTGTATCGGCTAGGTTAGGAAACCATTAAAAGCATTATAGTAATAATTTCAACCCTCATTTTATTTTTTATACCCAAGGGTAAATAGCTTCTCTAGTTTTAGCTAATAAGATGATCTGACTGTAGGCTAACGTTACACTACGATTGTGATTATGATGTATTTTATTGTATTTTTTTCTATAATGTGTATTTGCTGGGATCAAATGGCCCCTAAACCGAAGCAAAATTACTAGAATGGATCAATGGATCCTGCAAGTATATAAAACTGCAACACATAGTCACAGAACATGACTTTTATGTATTATTAAGTGTATAGGCTACTATATTAAAGTCTTTATTGTTTACATGAGGGTTTTATTTATGTATTTAGTTATACATTTGATCTTTATCAGTAAAGGGATATAACCATTGTAAGCAACCATTACTGTTATCTTATCATTATCTTATCATACTCTAGTAGCCTACTAAGTTATCAGACTGCTAGCTTAGTATAAGGAAACTTTATTATTATCTTAGCAGTTAGCACATGCTTATAAAACACTTTCTCTAGTCATTCCCATCAGTCTATTGTTCTTTTTGAGATATGAAGGCTGTTCCATGTGTGCACTACTGTCTTGACAGAAAAAAGCAAAGTGGATCTAACTAACACAGAGAGAGAAGTGAAGGCACCGAAGCACAACAACAAGACAAGAGGACATCAGACTGAGAAAATGATGCCTTTCAGGTACTCAACTGGCAGCTTCATTGAACCACACACACTTCTGTAGTGAGACGCTGAACAATTATTCTGAGTTTCAAAGGGATTTGAAAGTTGGAAGTATTGATCTTCTGTTGTATGAACAGTTTGATGGTTTTTGAGAAATTCCCAAGAGTACTGGATTAATTTAAAATAGAAATATTTCTCTCTCTCTCTCTCTCTCTCTCTCTCTCTCTCTGTCTGTCTGTCCATTCCTCCGTCTGTCTGTCTGTCTGTCCATTCCTCTGTCTGTCTGTCTGTCTGTCTGTCCATTCCTCTGTCTGTCTGTCTGTCCATTCCTCTGTCTGTCTGTCTGTCCATTCCTCAGTCCGTCCGTCTTTCTGTCTGTCCATTCCTTCGTCTGTCTGTCTGTCTGTCTGTCTGTCTGTCTGTCTGTCCATTCCTCTGTCTGTCTGTCTGTCCATTCCTCTGTCTGTCTGTCTGTCCATTCCTCCGTCCGTCCGTCTTTCTGTCTGTCCATTCCTTCGTCTGTCTGTCTGTCTGTCTGTCTGTCTGTCTGTCTGTCTGTCTGTCTGTCTATCAATCTATCTATCTATCTATCTATCTATCTATCTATCTATCTATCTATCTATCTATCTATCTATCTATCTATCTATCTATCTATCTATCTATCTATCTATCTATCTATCTATCTATCTATCTATCTATCTATCTATCTATCTATCCTCTCTCTGTCCTTTATTTACACGGCATCTTCCCACTTTCCCACTTTTCTTTACCTCTCCAGTCACTAATTACACAAACACTGGAGGTGCAGAGTCAGGATGCATTTTGTCATGCCGCCCTTCTCCCTCCACCGTAACGCCCTCTGTTAGCAATGCTGCTTTGAAGAGGATTGTGAGATTTGCATTTCACACTTCCTCACGGTACCTTTTGCCCTGTTTATGCTGAGGTGTGCTTGTGAGATGTGTAACAATAAGCAAAGGGTGTTAATTGGTGGAGAAGTTGTGTGTGTGTGTGTGTGCGTGCGTGTGCGTGCGTGTGCGTGCGCCCGTGTGTGTGTGTGTGTGTGTGGGGTAGCTGAACAGTAGCAGAGTCAGGCAGATGTTGGGTCTATTGTGGGGGAAATGGAGCTCACTTGGGCGACACGCTGCTGTTTGTTTTGCGATGAGATAATGAGGACTCCTGCCAAAGCACTTTTATACCAGCCTGTCACTATCCAGCACTCAAACACTCACCCAGTGTCTTCCTTTCACTCCCTCTTTGGCTATAACACACTAAACAGATGTGCCATCACAACTTTGGCACTTCAAGTGTGAATATGGTGAACATGGTTTCATTTCAAAGCTCATGTGTAAAATCTTTCTTGGTCAGAGTACAATATTTGCTTTGGTTCTTTAGAATGGACCTCAACATGCAGCTTTGATCCTTTTTGGCTTTAGTTTAATACATACATTGGTATAAAATGCAAATCTGGTTTGCTCATTATGGTGCTTGTTAATAACACCTTTTGATCACTGAAGTGTACCATTGTAAAGTCTGGTTTGATCGTTCCTGTTGAAGGTAATTGCTTTAGTAGGTTAGTTCCTCTTAGAGATCTATGAAGTTCGTTCAAAACAGCCACCATTTGTATTCAAAATCCTTTTGTTGAGGTAATTCGCTTTGCTGCATCTAAACCAAAAACTCTTTCAAAGGTTTTCATGTTCATAGGACAATGATACAGATGAAGAGTTTTGGCAAATGGACAAGCTGGAGCATTACGTGACTTGGGCTGTAAATGAATGAATGAATGGAAGTTAATTAGAAATCTGAGAAATAAAGGTGGAGTTGGGGTGGTGGAGCAATGCTGGAAGAGTTGTCACATGTAGATGTCCTTGTGCTGTTATTGATAGAAATAGATGTTAATGGATGTTAGATGTTAATGCATTAACACCAAAATAATGTTAATGGATGCCAATGGAACCCCTGCTGAAAAAGCTAATTGCTGGTCTTATCTGGTTTAAGATGTTCTTGTGTTCTTCTTCGTCCAACTTCTTTATAAATTCTGGGTACAAAGAAAAAAGGATATTGCATGTGTCTGAGTGGATATAAAGATCTGCATGGAATTAGAAACTGTTTTGAATAGAAGGGACAATTGAAATAAACACATTTAAAGATAAACTGAACCCAGTGGAATTGCCTTCTTGATTTAAGTTGCAACCAGTTGTAATAGATCTGAGTTAGAGGTGTAAATAACAGTGTCATCAGCATACAGATGAACAAAAGAGCACATTTGAGGTAAGTCATTAATAAAAATAGTAAAAAGAAGTGGTCCTAACGTGGAGCCTTGTGGAACGACCTTATCAACAAGTAAATAATCGGACTGGCAACCCTGAAAAACAACACACTGTCGTCTACTATGAAGATAGGAGTTAAACCAAAGAAGAGCATTTTGATTCAGACCAATAGAGTAGAGTAAAGAAGATAATGATCAACCAAATCGAAAGCCTTTGTAAGATCAATAAAGATTGGGCATTTTTAATAAGCAGTCTAATTGGGCAGTCTTAAAGACCATATAGCCAGGCTTTTATCATTTGGAATAAGTCCTAAATTGATTAAATAAGAATCCTATAAGAATCAAATCAGACATATATTCTAAATTAAATAAATACAATGATTAATGATTTAAAAAAATTTAATATAACAGTTGAGCTCATAGCTCATTTAAGTCAAGAATTATTATTGTATTTTTATATTATATTATTTTAGCCACTTTGTTTTAAGTTTGTTTAAGTTTTTAATGCTTTAAACTGCCATTAAATCTTAAATCTGTGTTTGAATTGTCTTCTTTTGGGATTTCTTTCACCCAGCAAACGTCTCAGGTTACGTATGTAACCATAGTTCCCTGAGAAAGGGAACGAGACGATGCGTCGATGACGCTTTGGGAACGCGTACAGCGTGAACGAATCTGAAGCAGCTGTGTCAACTTAGTCCAAAGTAATGAATGAACGAGCGCCACGTGCGGGTGACGTCATGACCAGGATACAAAAGCGCACTCGGTGAAACCGGCACTTCAGCATAAACTTGCCGAAGCAAGACAATCCCAGGAATGCAGGAAGTATGGCAGGGCGACGCATCGTCTCGTTCCCTTTCTCAGGGAACTATGGTTACATACGTAACCTGAGACGTTCCCTTTCGAGGGAACTCGCGATGCGTCGATGACGCTTTGGGAACGAGAATACCCAAACCGCCATAGTTACAAATGCCTGAGTGTAATACTGTCATCCAGAAAACACTAAGCACTAAGAACATGGGACCCTGGGGCAGCATCCAGGTCCAGGCTATAAAATCTGACGAATGTAAGCGGAGAGGACCAGCCCGCCGCATCACAAACGTCTTGGAGAGAAACTCCAGAAATTAAGGCTTTAGAGGCCGCCATACTTCTAGTGGAATGAGCCCTGACCACCAAAGGGCAAGGCTGGCCAGAGGACTCATAAGCAAGAGTAATAGCCTCAACTATCCACTTACTAACTGTCTGCTTAGAAGCGGGAAGACCTTTCTTGGGTGATCCGAAACAAACAAACAGCTGGTCGGCCTTCCTCCAAGAAGAAGACCGATGAACATAAGTGTCCAATGCTCGCACTGGACACAAGAGGTTCAACCTTTCCTGGTCCGATGAAGTGAACGGAGGAGGACAGAAAGCCTGCAGCACAATAGGCCTAGGAGTGATGGTAGGTACCTTAGGGACATAACCTTGCTTAGGGTATAAAAATGCCTTAACCATGCCTGGAGCGAACTCCAGGCAGGTAGGAGATACCGAAAGGGCCTGAAGATCTCCGACTCTCTTAAGGGAAGAAATGGCTAGGAGGAAAATAGTCTTAAAAGTAAGAAATTTTTCTGAGACCGACTCTAAGGGCTCAAACGGAGCCCCAGATAGGCCTTCTAGAACCAATGCCAAATCCCAAGCCGGCATCCTAGTACGAGTTGCAGGCCTTAGCCTCAGGGTGCCACGAAGGAAACGAGTAATCAGGGGGTCTCGACCCATAGATGTACCACCCACCGGGGTGTGGAAAGCCGCAATAGCCGCCACATAAACCTTCAAGGTGGACGGACATAAACCTGACGCAAAGCGCTCCTGCAGGAACTCCAGTACTGTGTTTACTGAACAGGAAACCGGATCCCACTGTCGCTGGTGACACCAAGAAGTGAAAACTCTCCACTTTAAAGTGTACAACTTCCTTGTAGCGGGCGCTCTGGAGCTTAGAATGGTCTCAACAACCTCGGCTGAGAGACCACTCTCTACGAATTGGGCCCCCTCAGAGGCCAAACCCATAGTTTCCAAATCTCTGGTCGGGGGTGAAATATCGTGCCCCCGGCCTGAGACAGAAGGTCTCTCCTGATCGGGATCTCCAAGGGAGGACCGTCTAGGAGATGAATCAGGTCCGCAAACCAGATTCGACTCGGCCAGCGCGGAGCTACTAGTAAAAGGCTTACTCTGCATTGGCGGACTCGCTCCAGAACTCCTGGGAGCAGAGCAACAGGGGGAAAGGCGTACAGCCATAGCCTCGGCCACGTCTGTACCATAGCATCCAGCCCCAGGGGGGCTGGGTGAGTAAGGGAGAACCAAAGTGGACAGTGCGTCGTGTGCTGAGACGCAAACAGGTCCACTTGAGCCTGGCCATAAAACTCCCATATCTTCTCCACCGCCTCGGGGTGGAGTCTCCAATCCCCTGGCCTCAGCTCCTGCCTCGACAGGACGTCTGCTCCAATATTCTGTACCCCCGGAATATACACTGCCCTCAGAGAGCGTAATTTCCCTAGGGACCATAGGAGGATCTGGTGCGCCAACTTGCACAGTGGACGCGACCGTAGACCTCCCTGGCGATTCAGATAAGAGACCACCGATGTGTTGTCTGTCCGGACAAGCACATGGTGGCCCCTCAGGTCTGGGAGGAAGTGCCTCAACGCATTGAAAACAGCCATCATCTCCAGGCAATTTATGTGCCAAGAGAGATGATGACTCCTCCACAGACCCTGAGCTAAGCGGCCTTCCATTACCGCTCCCCAGCCGGTGAGGGAAGCATCTGTCGAGATAGCAACTCGATGACAAAGAGCCCCCAACACCGGACCCTGGGACAGGAACCAATGTTTCCTCCACATAACCAAGGCGCGGAGACACCGCCGCGTGATCTTGATTACCCGAAGTGGGTTTCCCCTCGGGGAGAACCCTCTGGTCCTGAGCCACCACTGCAAAGGTCTCATGTACAGCAGGCCAAAGGGTATCACATTGGACGCCGCTGCCATGAGACCCAACAGTCTCTCGAACTGTTTTACAGTGCGTGACTGGCCTAGCTTTAGCTCTTTCGTGGCTGTCAGGATAGCAGCTACACGAGCGGGCGATAGAGTGGCCCGCATCGTGACTGAATCCCATACCACACCAAGAAAAGTGGTCCTCTGTAATGGAGACAGCACACTCTTCTTGGCGTTGAGCCTCAACCCCAATTTCCGCATATGAGCGAGAACAACACCTCGGTGCCGAACCGCTAACTGCTCTGATTCCGCTAGAATCAGCCAGTCGTCTATGTAGTTCAGAATACGTATGCCCTGTAGCCTGAGCGGGGCCAGAGCTGCATCTACGCATTTCGTGAACGTGCGGGGTGATAGTGCTAGACCGAACGGAAGTACCCGATACTGGTATTCTTTGCCCCCGAAAGAAAACCTCAGGAACTTCCTGTGCTGAGGGAGGATGGAGATATGGAAGTAAGCGTCTTTCAGATCTATTGTAACAAACCAGTCCTCGGATCTGATTTGAGTCACAATCTGCTTGAGTGTCAGCATCTTGAACTTGAGTTTCTGTACTGTACGATTTAACAGACGAAGATCTAAAATGGGACGCAACCCCCCATCCTTTTTTGGAACTATGAAATAGCGGCTGTAAAAACCCGATTCCCTGTCGGGTGGATACACCTGCTCTATAGCCCTCTTGGCTAACAGAGCTTTCACCTCTTGCTCCATCACCAGAGCCTGCTCGGGATGCACTAACGTGAGCAACACCCCGTTGTAGCGAGGAGGACGAGAACCGAACTGGATTCTGTATCCTCTCTCTACAATATGCAGGACCCATCGAGAAATATTTGGCAGAATCTTCCACTCTGACAGAAAATCTACTAAGGGAACCAGCCCCTCGGGGCTGGTCTCTGGTGTAACTGAGACACTCAGCTCGGGGACCTGAAACATACCGGCATGAACTACCCGAACTGACTGTTTTTGAACCCCCCTCAGAAGGTTCATGTCCGACGCAATGTCGGGTCGACATTGCGCCAGACATACGCTGGGAACCACTGCGCCCCGAAGCACCAAGGGTGGCGGGGTTGGCAGAATGGTCCCCTGAGGACACCGAGGTGGAACGGACACCGTATTCTGAGGTGTGACCCGCTGCACCCCGGGTGGGGCTGCCCTCACTGGACTGACGCCATTGGCGTCAGGACCTTTTCTTTTGCGCCTTCTTAGCCTGAAGAACGGTCCTCAGATCCGGCTTCGGCTTAGAAGACTTCGGTTGAGAGTGTTGCGTCTGCTTCCAGTATTTTTGCGGAGGTGCACGAGACGCAACACTCTCCTTTTGCTGACCTCTATATGAGGAGCCTGACGGCTGGGGCTGCTCACGCACAGCAGCCCCAGGGGGTTGGACTCGGCGAGGGAGAAATTTTTTAAAAGCCTCTGACTGTTTTTTAGCCTCCTGGAATCTATCGACGACCGAATTGACGGAGTCGCCGAAGAGACCAGAAGACTCGACAGGAGCATCAAGCAGAAAAGAACGATCTTTGTCCTTTAGATCTGCCAGATTCAGCCAGAGGTGCCTCTCAGTGGCTACAAGGGCTGCCATAGACCGCCCGATTGCTCTGGCGGTCTCCTTAGTAGCCCTGAGAGATAAATCTGTGGCCCGACGAAGTTCTCGAACCTCCTCGGGACCAACTCCCTCACTTTTATCCAAATCCCCCAGCAGCTCAGCCTGATATGCCTGGAGCAGTGCCATAGTGTGCAGACACGCTCCAGCCTGACCTGCTGCCGTATATGCTTTGCCCACTAATGTAGATGTCGTTTTTAATGGCTTAGTGGGCAAAGCCGAGGTCTTCAGAGACGATGCTGAACCGGGTGACAGATAACTCGCGAGCGTCTGTTCAGCCCGGGGCATCGACTCATAACCATGCTCTCTCAGCCCTCTAATCCCCGAATAAATATGCACTTGAGGACTAAAGAGCCGAGAAGAATATGGTTTATCCCATGATCTAGACAGCTCACTGTGAAGATCAGGGAAAAATGGAAGACCTCGTGGTGGAAGTGAAACATTAGATGGTAAGAAGCGCTCGTCTAATTTGCTTTTCGGACGAGCGCCCCTTTTCTCGGCTGGCCATTCAATATGTAATTTATCCACAGCACGAGATATCACTTCCACCAGCTCCTCATATGCTGGAGAAGAGGATGGCGAGTCCCCTTCTCCAGTGATTGTGTCACTGCCAATGCTTAGTACATCTACCTCCTCGGAGCTAGAGCACTGAAGCATTGGGCTCTCTACCCGGGCGGAAGAAGCCGCAGAGCGGGCTTCCGACACCGGAGAGAGAGCGCTGGATCTCCCAGGACAGGAAGGAGATAAGGTCCTCGGACCCGTCTCCAACCCTTCTGAGAGATCCTTTTGCGATCCCCAGGAATGCATTCTCCGTGTTGCCTCGGCAACAGCGGGTCCTGCACCCTGAGGATCGCGAGCCTGACCACTCTCCTCAAAGAGTGACAGACGGGAGCGGAGCATGCGAAGCGGAAGCTTCTCACAATGATGGCAGTCAGCCCCCTCGAAGGCTGACACCGCATGCTCCACTCCCAAACACATTACACACAGCTCGTGTGTGTCCCCACCCGTTAAATAACGCGGGCAGGGAGAAGCACACAGCCTGTATAATTGTTTCGCCATAATATCCACAAAATATATATATATAAATCACGGACAACAGTAAATAGACGGACAGTCAGACACACAGATTGTTTTGCTGAGGCAAAAAAGCTGAAGTGCCGGTTTCACCGAGTGCGCTTTTGTATCCTGGTCATGACGTCACCCGCACGTGGCGCTCGTTCATTCATTACTTTGGACTAAGTTGACACAGCTGCTTCAGATTCGTTCACGCTGTACGCGTTCCCAAAGCGTCATCGACGCATCGCGAGTTCCCTCGAAAGGGAACATTGCTTACTGTCAGTTTATCCAGTTGTATCTTATTTGATTCTCAGCAGATTTTCAATTGGTAGAATTTCATATTTGATACCATAAAGATTAGTTCCAAATTGATAAAAATTTATATTATGATGGAAATTCCTTTATATATTTTTGACAAGGATCCTGTTGAGAGTTTTGATTTGTCACTGCCACCTCTCTGATGCTTCACATGTTTTCCATAACGTTCTCCACTGGAACAATGGTGAAAACCGCAATGACGATTGATTCATTGCTGGTTTGTTCCGCATAGAGCATCGTCTCACCGAGGTTTCTTTGTTTTAGGTGGAAAAGCACATTATTGGGAAAAGACAGCATTACTATGAAAGAAACAGTGCCAAAACTCACAGATTTAGCTTTATTTCTATGTAGTCAGAGAGTGAGATCAAGTTATTGAACCAGTGTGGGTTAGTCACGCTCACTGTGGCCAGCATTGACTCATTCTCAATGCATTTAGCCCAGACTTGAACTAAAAGGGAATTAGTCCCACTGAAAACATCCCTCTTTGTCTTCAAAAACAGCACTGTTTCTCACACTTTGTAAAATCTATTTCCTCTCATTAAGTTTGACTGAGGATGAAACGGCTGCACGATGCCGCACTAGTAAAGCCGAACAGGAGATAATTGATGGTTAATATAGAGTTACGTGGAACAGGATTTTGGACCAATCAGATTTCATATGGGGAAAATACCACAGAAATGGAAACCAAGAGACCCACAGCACTCTAGCATCATGCCAGCAAGTTTTGCCTTTGGTAAATGCAGTTTTCATTTACTTCAGAAAATGTAGAAATCAAATTGACTTTTTTTTAAAAACTCTAAAATTGAGTTTTATTCTTATTTCCCATTTCTTGCTTTTAGGGGGTCAGGGTTAGTATTGGTAAATGAGTGAACGTGGCCTTGGAAGGTGCTGGAAGCCGGTCAGGGCAGGTGAGATGTCACGGGTTGAAAGGTGAGGGTCAGGTCCTCTACAAAACCCACAACGACACCTGATCTTCAGCCTGAGTTCACAGGGCGTATGACTCTGTTCCCTTGGGACGGGAGGCTGAGTGATCTAAACACACACGTCTCACTGAGGTCAGCTGGATTCTAATGCACCGTCTAAACACACACAACGCCACATTTACCAAAAGAGAGAAGAAAAAAAATAGAGACCCAAAGTCTTTAAGCAACCTTTGCCCAGTGCGGTCAGATATGGGATAGTCGTCGGCTCAAGTTTTGAAGTGGGGGCGGATGAGGAGCTTAGCTTATGAATATGAATCAGGTTATGCTCAATCGTTTTAATACCATCTTTTACTGTTTTTATAAATAAATGTTATTTACTTGTGAAGTACACTTATACTTGCAAAAAGAGTACTTAGCCTACAGGAATAAAATAATTTAAAGGAATATACTTAAGGATTGAACTGAACCACGATTTTCTGCAAGGATTAGATCATGTTTTTGGACATAAATGTGGATAAGCAGATGTCATCAATATTTATGATCCATTTTCTTAGAAGAAAAAAATGCATATCTGCCTTTTTGTCAGCGAGTACAATAGCACATAGGACCTGTTTACATTGGTCTACCGTCTCGGGTGATCCACTCACAAGTGGTCGGCTGAGACATATCACTGTTTACACCTGGTAGTCGCATGCATCTCAAATACGTCTTCTATCACCACTTGTGATCGGATTTCATCAAGTGTAGGGTCTCTGATTTCATGGCTTCATACATCAGGCACTGCATCACTCTGCATACAGCATAATAAAGATGTTTTGTGAAGTAGGCTATGTATATGAGAAGCCAACGTGAAATCATTTTGGCAAGTTGACATTTCCCGTGCTGTGACTAGTGCATGTAAATCTATTTTAAAAAGTAAATTAATATTAATAATTATGCATGCTCTTTTAATGCTGCTTTTACCTCATATTAATTAAGAAACTATGTGGATTTTTTTTGTACTTTTAAAAATAAATGTATTATGCTGCAGGGCATCATAGTGAAAAATAAGATTATTATAAATGGGGAAACCTTTCTGAAATTGTGTCTTCACAGGACCTGCATACATAATGACATACACTTTCCCTGTATTTTACACTATTAATATATATATGACGTTTTATACATCAAATGATTTAATTCGTAAAATTTAAACATAATATATTTGAATAAATTTGTAAAAATGTTCTACAATAATGTTTAAAAAGTCAATGGACAGTGGTTCTGTAAATCCATATTGAATTCCAAATGTTTCCATCAGATTTTTCGGTTACACTTTATTTCGAGGTACCATATCGATTTCGGTCAATATATGTTCATTTTTAATGTTATCGTTATCGGCCCAATAAGAAAATTTGGCCAATGTATTAAAGCCGATAGATAATATATTATTTCCTTCAGATGCGCACTGTTCGCCATGATGGTTTTGAATTGCTTGAAATATGATTGGAATCACTTCAAAAAAGGAAAATACAGTTCAGTGCAACACGTCTGTCATATAGGTTACATAAAATTATCATGAGAACATTATAATTGTGTGCTTGGTACATGGCTACTTGTTTTTTTGTAATCAGGCTCTCAAAATGTATATAAAAATTTGGATTAAGATTTATCAACCAATATATCGGTTTCAAATATAAAGAATTATCGGTTATATCGGGCAAATGTTCATATCGGTGCATCCCATCTAACTGGACTGGTGTGTATAGGAGGTTCTTCTCTGTTGTATGGTACACACTGCAAAGAACTTGTGTCTACACTACAAATGTAAAGGCCAATTCCCACCACACCGATGGATGCTGACCAACATAAACAATCACCAGATTACAGTACGTCACTTCTCAGACACACAACCTTACAAACGCGGTTCAACATGTTCAGTCGGCGAAAATAATGCTAACAAAACCTGTTACTGATTTTTGCTGTCTGTTGGTGCAGTGTGAAAAGGGCTAAATATGTTTTTTTCTGGCATTGATAGATCCATCAAGAACCTTTAACATCTGGAATCTTTCCATTGCACGAAACGTTTTTTTATAGTGGAAAAAGGTTCTCCAGATTACAGTAATAAAATATTTTTCACACTAAGGAAAAATATTGTTCTTTTAAGAACTGTTCACAGAAAGGTTCTTTGGGGAAGCAGAAATGGTTATTCTATGGCATCACTGCAAAAAACCCTATTGGAACATTTATGTTGAAGAGTGCATGGTTTAAATAATCCAATCGCACAATGTTTTGGACCACTTGTGTAGAATTGTTTTTTAAGTGTAAAAACAGGATCATATAGATAGAGTAAAAGCTACAAAAATGAAAAAGACTGATGAAATGTGTCTCATCAGCAGATGGTCTTTTATGGTGGAGAAACCAAACCTATTCATGACTGAAGCCATAACACTCTTCTACCTGTGCAATGTTATAGGCGATGTATATATGTAAGGAAAGTATGCAGCTGGGGGTTTCAGAGGAGGTTTAAAATAATGACATATCCAGATCTGCTGGCAAATACTGCCCTGTAATTTTAATGGCTCTGTGCTGGTCATGTCAAGAGGAGTACATGAACCAATGCCTCGCTCTCTCTCTCTCTCTCCGGGGAGTAATTACTCCAGAAAGCCCCTCACACACAGAACAATGCAAAGAGTCATCACGCACTCACACAGCCAAGGTCAAAAACAAAACCTCACACACATACACACACTTACATTCCTTCAGCAAGGGATGGGAGCGTGACAATCGGGAAACAACGGCTGTTAGTTACAGAAAATGAATTAGGACTTGGGCTGGGGAGCGGAGAGCAGAAGAGAGGGCTAGAGGAAGTACTGGGATTACTAGCTGGACTGCAGAGTGAGTAGAGGGCTGCTTTCACCCAGTAAACTGCACAAATTTATAAGACCTCTGGGGCCGTGCTGATACCCCATTCCTGCACCTCCAGAACTGCTGATTTAAAAATAATCTTAAATCAACGACTGACAGGCATCAGAAATACCACAGCCAGGTCAGGGAACTCACTAACTCCAGCTCCAAATTACACCTGGGTTTTACGGTGCCCTTTTTTATATACTTTTATTTAAAATGATAAAATAATTTGGTCACACTTTTTTAGTTTAGGGTCCACTTCTCACTGTTAACTAACTATTCAGTATGGCTTTTACCTCAATAAACTTTTGCTTATTAATAGTTAGTAAGGTAGTTGTTAAGTGTTTTCGTTTCTGAAGAAAACAAAGACACTCATTTTACGTTTTTGGCGAATTGGTGGATAATTAATATGAATTTCCTTACGTTAAATCGCAAGGTTCCGTACAGTTGGGCCAGTTGGGATTTTTTTGTGCCCTGTAATGATTTTGAGACCGGCCTTAAAATGGCCGACTCCCTGATCAGTGCCCTGACTAAACTAGGAAGCTGATTGTGACGCACCCAATGGTTATGTAAAGCAGGGAGATAATGAGTAGAAACAGGTGTGTGGAAACTAATTAACAATAAAGGGAACTAACTAGAAAACGGGAAACGAGCAAACATTAAAAACTAAACCAAAATAGAACAACAGAGCAACCGTTAAAACAACATTGTATTACAATGATGTACTCATTATAGCCATTTCAGGAGCTCAGGTTTTTACAAAACACCTTCACGTGTTTTTATCAACACGCTTAAAATAAAATATCAAATGTATTGACTTGACTTGAATGTTATTGTCATTGACTAAAATTAATGTAATTTGACTAAAATGGATAAACATGACATTGTATTCGATGAAATCACAAACATCTTAAAACATGCACAATATATAGTCATATTAGCAAATACTCTGATTCCAAGAATTCCACTGTACAAGAAAAACTTTCCATCCTCATTTTCCCACCTCAGGTTCTGTGAGTCGCTACTGTTGAGCTGATGTATTAGTTTGGACGGCTGCAGCCAATCCAGTTCCGGATGTGGTGCTGGGCCCACTCTGATCTCTACTGCTCCCACTAGGCCTCTTTTACAGCAACAGGAAATGCTGCCTGCCATGGGGTCACGACCCACTCATTTTGACATATGCGTCAAGTGCAGCCCACCCTCTACCGGCATAGAAGGTTTCCGGTCCGTGCAAGGTGTGGAATGATTAGGGAAGGAAACGGAGGGCAGACAGAGCTAAGACAGAAAAAAAAAGAGAGGCAGAATATGAAATGAGCGAACACATCTGCCAGACATCAGCTATGCAACATCATCGCACACACTGCACCGGCTCACCTAGCAGAGCCCCAGATGCCTTAAATACAGCCGGTCCATAGAGAGACTGCGATACTCCACGGACCAGACCCACATCCAGAAATTCAGCAGGGGAATTAAAGATGGATAGATATGAGAGAGAGAGAGAGAGAGAGAGAGAGAGAGAGAGATAGAGAGAGAGAGAGAGATAGAGAGAGAGAGATAGATAGATAGATAGATAGATAGATAGATAGATAGATAGATAGATAGATAGATAGATAGATAGATAGATAGATAGATAGATAGATAGATAGATAGATAGATAGATAGATTGATAGATTGATTGATTGATTGATTCCCAACTGGGTGATCTGGACCCCAACATGGCTTCATTATGCCATCAATTGTAAACTACTAAACAAGCAAACAAATAAACAAGAACAATCTGAAGTGATTTTATTATGTGAGAAATAGTGAAATATGATGAAACGGGAACAGTTGTAGAAAATCATGTCATTGTACTGAAATAGCTGACCTCATGGTATGATTGACAAATCATAATCAAGTATTCCAGAGAGTTTCTTCTGTTGTCCTTAAATGGATAGTTCACCCAAAAATATTAATTTTGAATGAAACCTGAGAGGAATCTGTTCATTTTAAAACGCCTTTATTACCCTGAACTTTCAATGGATGGGCAGAAAGCTCTAAGGTTTCATTAAAAATATCTTAATTTGTGTTTTGAGGATCAACCAAAGTCTTATCGGTTTAGAATGACATGAGGGTGAGTAAATGATGACAGAATTTTCGTTTTTGAGTGAACTAATACGTTTCTGACTTGTAGACTATTGTAACTTGGGAACTAATATGTATTGTGAGAAAAGAAATCCAGATATAAATATAACAACAACAAAAAATGTTATTGTCTATAATATACAATCGAGTTATGTGTAGTGCCATTGGAAGTGAGTAAATAGAGTGTTGCAGAAATCTTTACTTTTTAACAAATGAGCCAGGGTTTCTTCAACTGGATTTATGCGTTGCCAGCACTGGTATTTGTCCCTCTGCCAGCTGTTTTCTCTTTCTGAGGTAAATCCCAATAAATCAAAGAGAGCTAATCTGCTGAGAAAAATGTGCCCTTGCCCGTCAGAGGGTTAACTTTTCCTCCATTGGTTACAGGGCATGAATCACACGTGAGATCAACACTTTGTAATGGCAGGCAAGCGGTTCTGCTGTTTCTGAATGCTTGCACGGCTTCTTCATCTTTGTTTTAAACCCAACAAATGCTTTATGATTACATGTTGTTATTATTAATTGGAGTAAGCATTTTTAGTTGAATTGAGTGTCACAATATAAAAAATCACCATCAATATTGAGATAGATAGATAGATAGATAGATAGATAGATAGATAGATAGATAGATAGATAGATAGATAGATAGATAGATAGATAGATAGATAGATAGATAGATAGAGAGAGAGAGAGAGATAGAGAGAAATTTAATTCTCCTCACTGTAATGTGATAATATATTAAATTATTTTAAATATAAAAGTTAAAGAATAAATGAAAGTAATATATTATATAAATATTTTAATTGTAAAAATAACAAAATGACGATGCACAATTAATGGTCCTATACACCCCATTGTTTAAAAAAAAAATTATAATTTGAGATTTTCCTAAAAGTTTGATCCATTGATCTGACATTACAAGAATAGTGAATTTTACTGGGATATTAATACAGTATTACCTACCAGACATTAGATATTAGTCCTTTCCTTTGGTCAAAAGTTTGACTCGTCAACAATAACGATACATCAGGATTTTGTCTCAAATGTGGCTCAGTCATCTCTGGTCTCTCTCTCGGCTCACTTAGGGGTCACCCTGCTCATCTGTTAGAGGTAAAGTGATCTGATCATTGTGTCATTCGTCATGTAACCCAAGTCTTTCGACCATAATAATAAGGTTCATTTAGACGTTAGACAGTCTGACCTGCAAAATGCAGATTATAATTTATACCTAATAAACTGTCAGATTTGAAAATGCATCTCTAAAAATAAGACATTCCCAGAGCTTACATTTATGGGTGCATGACCTGTGTATTCACAGGATTAGTGCTTAGTATCATGTGACGTCTTTTCAAGTTTTTTTTTCTTTTTCTTCAGCATGTCCTATAGTTTTAATTGTGCATAAAATTAAATTAACAGACATTTTAATGAACCATCTCTGGGATATCTTATAAAATATTTTTTACATTTAAAATAAATAAATATATATATACGAAAGTCATACTGAAGCACAATTTACATTTGTCTGAAAAACTAGTTTTAAACACTAATCATAAGTTTCAAAAACTTTTTTTAAATTGCGTGAACAGCAAAAATCTGTCAAGGATGTCCAGACTTTTTCTGACTGCAGTGTCATTTTTACACATATTTTTAGACCATATCACATTAGTGAAATGTTACTATGGATTTGACCTTGTGAGACTCTCTGAGACCATTTGATAGCCTATGAAGGGCCGGCACGGGGGTCTGTGTGAGGAGGAGCTGACCCCCGAAGAGGGTCGGGGTTCCCGAGACTGACCTCACCATGACCTCTGTTTGTTTTTACAGGTTTCTGTGCTCCTCTTTGAAACCCAGCCTAAACCAGCCCCTTCCAACTCGGTCCTCTACCAAAACATGGCACAGTCCGAACATGGGCTTGACAATGTGCCAAACACTCTGAGGGGAATGAAATCACTAATAATGAAATACAGCATTAGTACTTAAGCACCTGGTTTGCTAAAGGAACCATGCGAATGAATTAATGATGCAAATACGCCCACAAAATTAAAATTGTCACAAAGCAATACGCAATCTTGCAGGCCAGTTTGGCCAGCTCAATCTTTTCCCACCTATCCAGGCTGCTCTTTTCCCAGTATTTTAAGGACTTTGGTGTATTCAATAAGCTGTGACTGAATTACACTGTCCTCTTGCCCTTTTGGGTCATCTCTGAAACCCCAGTGCTTCTGACTCCCTCGGGAGTACAAAGGTTCAGAGAAACCTACCTAACAACAACCACTTCAGCCTTTCATCATCTTTATTTGATACATCTTTGATGTATAGAGTGATGTGACTTGCGTTACTGATTGTATTTAAGATGGCGAGTCTCTGGGAAAAAGCCTATAAGATTTTTTTCTCTCCCCTCAGTCAGTTCTCTGGCAGTTGATGCAATATGCCTGAAACTCTTCTTGCACAGCTGAAATAAAAACACAGAGAGCTTTGGCTTCATCCAGCTTTTATGTCTTTATGTTTCATGTTCGTGTCGACTTCCGGCAAGTTGCGTCTGGGCAGATGGAGCAATTTCAACTTATTTGTCTTTTGGTGATAATATGTGATGTAACTGCAACTGAAAATATCTGGGATGCAGCCGAAAAATCGGTAACACTTTATTTTTATGGTTCCTTTTGAACATTCTGTTGACTAAAAGTGTCTTTGCAACTTCATGTCAACTAACTCTCATTAAAGTATTAGCAGACTGTCCTCTTAATATCTGCTTTTTGTTGTGATGGTCCCCCGTAAGACATTCTACTGACTATAAGAAACTTTGCAACTACATGTCAAGTTGTCCACTTATTCTAACCCTAACTCTACCAGTCTACTAATACTCTACTAACACTCTCATGTCATTACTCAATGTATAATATATCAATATAATAAGATCAATAAGGAGTAAACGAATAGGAACTGATGCTAAAATGCAAATGCATTTTAACTTTGCATTATTGTTGCAGCTTGTTGAGGCATGGTAATACTTTTCTAAGATACCTTACTTGCATATTTTGCCAATGGACTTACACACTGAAGGAGGACTGTGTGCCATATATAGGGACCAAAATATCATAGAAACTTGGGCCAGCTAATACCATTCAGAACACCTTAGCGACCCCATAGTGTCACTCTGGCTGTCACTCAGAACACCTTAACGTTGCGGTAGTAATGTTTACTGTCGAGGTTGTACCTAGAAAAATCTCTTTAAGTTTGCATGATTTGCTTGTTGTATATCACTCATTGCATATTTGATGTCGACCTCCCACTCTGCATCATCTGGACGTCTGAAGACCAATCAGGGAATCTCGCCAACTCTGTGAGGACCATGACCAGATGAGCAAATCCATAGGAATGCTCCTAAGAACAAGTCGTGCACAATTGGTGCTCAGCACAATTTGTCTCTTTACACTATCTACTGGGACATGTCCATATCCTTTGCTCGGAGATCTCAGAGCATTCTGCTGGAATGTTCACACACCAGTTTTTGCTTTTAAAAGCATTCTTCAATGTGATGAATGTCATTGGGAATGTTATTGCTGAGTTGAATGTCTCCATTATGACATAATCAGCAACTTCCTCTCAGCTTGCGCTTGCAGAGAACACAGTTGCCCTCAGAAGCAACTGTTCAGCAACAAAATGACGGCAAAAGCTAGTTTTGCGGGCTCTCAGTGCTGGTGGGCGTGATGATGATTGGGAAGCGGATTCTGCAGTGCCTCTGACACTAAAGTTACAGCGCCCCACTGTCACACGGTGGGTGGGATGGAGATAAAACAAAGTGGAATCTGCAGCTTTGTTTTCGCTAGCTATTTGTGACCTGTTTTCAGACACACTCTGGGGTGTGCTAAGTTTTTGGTTACCTAGAAAGCCAATTTCACAAACTGAAAAATGGGCCACCCCAAAAATATCAGAATAATCATGACTGGAGAATTTGAAACGTATTTACAGGCTTGCTAAGATTGATTTGATTGAAATGTTTTAGAAACATTTATGAAACCAACACATTTTGAGGTGTGAAATTATCCACTGGAGGTCTCACAGATCAAGCGCTGACTTTGTGTGTGGCGTTCTGTTCTCCATCTGTCCTCCGTGCCCTGAACAGAGAGGGTCAGTAGTGATCCAAGAGGAGGGCTGTCCTTTTCTTACCCAGACTGTCCTCACCTCCATTACACAGTGTGAAACAACAAATTAACCAGCGGCCTTCCAAATGACACCCAAAACCAGCACAAGTTAAAAAAAAAAAAAAAAAAAAACTCTTCACCCTCCTGTGTGGTCTGATTTTTGAGCACAGTAGCTTCCAACTAGTATGAGAAACATGAATGTGTTTTGTGTTGTCCTTTTTCATGGGAACCAGTGGTGCATGTCCAAAATATGTACAGTGGCCCAGTATTTGAGTACAATAGTCACCCTTTAAAATCCACGAATGCCATGGCATTAGATAACAAAATATGAAACCAAATGACACTACGAAAGCACAAGCACATTTTTCAAGCAAAATATTTCACAAAAAGGTTTTTAGGTTTTAAATGATAAAACAGTTGATACAATGTTTGCAAAGAAGGGAAAAGGTATGTGGATACCTACAGTATGGTTGTCAAATGTTAGTGGAACATGTCCATAGTTAATGTGATGAATTAAAAAATGTGATTACCCCGGTAGGACACCGGTGTGAACTTGAAGAAAACTGACTTCATACATCCACTAAAATGACCTTGACACCAGATGGTTAAAACTATTTGGCAGAAAAGTGAAGTAAGTGAGAAAATGTCTTGTATTATTTGTTTGAGGATACTGCTTTGTTTGATATGTTGTATCTATTGCAATGTCATTTCATATAAGTCTGACTTAAGTGTGCAAATTTGCAATGCACCACAAAAATGGTAAACTCAAACAATGGAGTGTGGTGCTAGAAACTCTACATTCAAGGGTTTGATTCTCAGGGAGGTGCATTAATATAATTTAGGCCACCGTAAAAGATGTGAGTATGCAATATGCTTAGTGAAAACCAACACTCAAATTAATAGACTGGTATATTTTGGGATTATTGGCCAATTTGGGAATACAGGCCAACCGGCCTGGTGTCATTTATTTAGTAATAATGCATCTTTTGAAATGATATATTATTCAAATATATACAACCGTTTCGGAAGGATCCTTAAACCGCTACTGGGATGAATTCGGACAACGAGTCAGACCCCATCACCCCATGTTATATATTAATAGTACTGCTACATAAATTCAGTACCACTCAGTAAAATGGGCCCCCATATTTTGTGAAAAGACATAAATAAAAAGAGATGGTATTGTGGGGTAATGCTATAAAAGTGTGTGTGTAAAAGCAAGGTGAGGTGACTAAGAATGGGTAGAGGGGTGGAGGGAGAGTATGTGCTCAGATTCCGGGGCCTCGCTACCGTTACACACATAAATCAGCAGAGCATGACTAAATCCCCGGTAACAGGAGCCGGAGCTGTGGTCCCCCCGGACCCCGCAGAGCACATCAGTGTGTGAGCACGCTGAACCCTCATCCCCTGCCTCCAACCCCAGCACACACCGCTAACCCAAACACTGAGGTCAGGCGTGGACCCCGCTCACAGAGCACAAACACACACTGACACCAGGACCTAGACTCAGATAAAGCCATTAAAGCCATTAGAGACAGACATCACCTGAAATCTGCACTGGGGACCCACTGTGAGATCCAATGACGGATGGGAGGTTAAGAACCAAGGACACGCTAAGAGGAAAAGCAAACATAACTATTCATCATCTCTGTGTTTGGCTGTATTTTAACGATGCATCATCAAATGTCATGAACGATATGACGTATTAAAATTATGTGCATAACTCATCAGACACTGTTTGTGCAGTTTTTACTCAATTTGTGTAGCTAGTTATGGAGAAGTGTCTAGTTTTACTATTCATTTAGCATTCATTTTACTCGACAGATGAAACAACGAAAATAATATTTTAAACCTTCATTGATGGGACTCAAAAAACCTGTAGTAGGGTAAGCATGTAGGGGTAAGTACTCACCTATCAATCACCCAAAACATCCTAGTATCATGGTAATAAATTCTGCATTGTGGTATAAAAATATAAAAACTCATTATCACTCAAATCATCCTCATCATGCTATGATCTCATCTCACTGTTATGGTCGTAAATGTGATTATTTTTATTTTTTATCAACATGGTGAATATTTTCATTCTCCGACAATATTATAGTCTAGATTCTCAATTTTCCTTCTAATCATCCCATGCTATGGCTACAGTCACCTATGTCATATAATACCTCATAACACTCAACCTTGCAGTCTCACTACAAGCTTAACTGTGTCAGAGCAGCTGGGCTTGACCACCAAGAGACTAGGAGTTAAAGTGTGATGTGTTCGTGTGAGGGTAAACAGCTGATCCTTCTTGTCCAAGTCCTCTACAAGTTTTTTGTTTGTTTTCAGTCTTATTTACAAGAACCACCCCGGTAGTACATGGACTATAGGACCAACAATGCTGTCGTCTAGTAGGAATTCATAGAATGTGGCTGCAGTTGGCTCTGACAGATAATCGCCCTTTACCTAACACCCGTCCCCAACACACACAAATACACACCAGCACCACCCAATTCACAATCTAGGTTTACACAGTAAATTTAGACTCAAGGAAACCTGTTGAGAATAATTCACGTATTGTCAAAATGAAGAACCCGGGGATACTCTTACCATTGTAAATTCCCTCACCTAAATGACTGGACATAAAGAAGATCCTGTTTGTCACCATTATGGACCCTGGTTGGAACTCAGATTTCATTTATGACCAAGACTAGACACATACATTGCTGAACAGACAGACACTGCAGCTTTTAGTCAGACCTTGATGGCCAGACAGAGGCTGCGTTACAGCACTTTATCAACATAGTGTGTGCAGCACAGTCCCCCTGATATATCTGAACAGTCCCAACAAGCATTCAGTCAGTAACATATTCTGTTATGGACATAAATGATACCTCAAACTGTGCAGCCTGTCGGGTAGATGGAGTTGAAGTGGGCATACACGCAAAACCCCTTAACAATAACCCAGCACAGCAACTCATCTGAGCTGTAGTGCAGTGAAATTGATCAACAACCCAGCGCACCTTAATAAATGCGCAGAACATCCTAACATCACAACTGTGGTGCAGTAGACTGTGCACATGCTCAGAACACATAAGTACCTTATGAAGACTCTGGTTTGAATCTGACCTGGCCATGTCCTGATCCCACTCTTATCCCTACTTTCCTGTATCCTCTCTACTGTTTTATAAAATAAAGTAAAATATGCAATTCCAATTGTGTAAAAATGTATGTTTAGTAGTGCATTATTTTTAGGCCTTGTCCACACTAATACGTTTGAAAATGCATATTTTTCTCTCCATTTTGACTTTCCGTCCACACTGAGACAGCGTTTTTATTAATGAAAACAAAGCTTTTTTTAAACGCTCTCCACAGTGGATAAATTTGAAAAATGTAGTCATGTGATGCATATTGAACCCATATATTCATGTTTATACCGATGTTGTGCCTGTTATGTGCCATTAACTTTCACACAGTTGATAAAATATGTACTTTGCACTCTCTTCATATCACAGGGTTACAAAAGGGTTGCAATTCCATCTGTATCATCTCAGTGAGGGTTTACGCATGCAATCTAAGGTGAATTTAGCGGTATCCAACGTGTGTGGATGAGAAACTTTTGGAAAACGCCTGAAACGTTTTCAAATGTATCCGTATTAATGTCGTAGCCTTAGAGTTAGGTCATCGATGCAAATTACAAATTTGCTGTTCTGATTGTGTCTATGAGTTAATTGCACCTTTTAGAGGAAATCAAGAAATTATTTTTTGACTTGCTGAGTGGGTCCTCTTTGAGCAGTGGTGGAGCAAGTGGAGTTCCAGTGTTTTGTTTAATGTCCACACTGCATTATGTGACATGACTGTATATTTTACCCACTGGGGTTTAGCAGGGATAACTTTCAACAAGCCATTAGAGCAAAGCTGCTTTATGTTATTCCACCAGCATAAAGCAGAC
The DNA here is from genome assembly GCF_949152265.1 of Phoxinus phoxinus. NCBI lineage: Eukaryota > Metazoa > Chordata > Actinopteri > Cypriniformes > Leuciscidae > Phoxinus > Phoxinus phoxinus. The sequence continues at coordinate 13,981,264 of NC_136884.1, forward strand.
AGACTTAATAACACATGCCAGCAGTGGCTGGTCTCTTTATCTCCTTACTAAAGAAGACCATCATTCATCAATATCCTTTTAGTTTCTTTTGGAAGCAACCAATGTGCCTCTCAAAAGTCTGTTGTTGTTTCTGTTCCATGGCTTAAGTCTTGTAATCTTTGTTATAACACAGATTTGGTGTACAGAGTTACCATATTTCCACACTCCTCATGTTAGGAGATTGTTCCCTGCATTGCTGTTATGGGAATGGTCACACTCTGCTGGCTAATTGGTTTTATGGTGCCTTATCGTCAGTTGAATCATACACTCCCTGAGGCGAGCAAGATATTAATGATCTTTTCAAGGGTTTTACATCAAAGAACAAGCATAGAAGGAAGGCCAAATAACTTGGTTGCATGAATTGTTTTGTTGGAAGTCATTTAAGGGGATCCCCTTAAAACATGGTGGATATCAGAAAGAACAAACCAAGACTCAATTTGCCAAACATGTAAGGGAACATAGTAGACAGGATACAGCCTGGATAGGGGTCATTGGTCAGGGAGTTGTTGACACAAGCGGAAGTAAGGTCAAAGAAACAACTGGCAATACGATTGACACACTTAATGAAGGTGGAAAAGTAGGCAGAAACTAACGCTCATTAATATGCTGAGCACTTGCCACAGACTAAAATTTGAACATTGCTCTTGAGTAGAGTTTCCGACTTACTAATTGGGAATCATGCTTCTGTTACTCCAGCGAGGACTTTAGTTCTATCCAGTCGGGGCATTTTCTTCGGCTCCAATCTGATGTGAGGTCATCGTAAGTTAGCCGGCCATGGAGACGCTAACCTCGCTCCAGTGCTAACTGATGCTCTTCAGCCGTTGTTCCTTTGAACCAACCCCCTTCAAAGCCCTATCCCATAAGGAGAATGCAGATGCCATCATTATTTTCTTGGCTAGCTTTGAAACTCAAACCCCCTCATCTCTGACCTGCGCATCAGAGCCCGGTGATGATGACTGTGAGAGATGGCGTCTGTTTGCTTTGCTTTAGCATGGTGGAGCTTCACTCTGGGCTCTTGAGCCAGACTGGGGGCTAGTTTCAGCCACTGGAGGCCAAAGTGTAAAGGAGGAGATGCTATCACACCAAGGAATGGAGCCAGAATGGTCATCAGGGACTTGAGTCCTGGATGGGTACAAGGAGGCCAGGAGGACCATGTTTGTGCAGGCTTAAGTCCAAAGGGTAGAGAAAAGGGTCAGGCTTTGCACTGTGAATAGCGATAGCCTCTAAAGAAATACTATATCAGGAACAGTTTGAGCTCCTAATGCCTCTTGAAGGACAAATGGTTTGACAATGCTGAAATGTAGCCAAGGCCTTTCTGGATAAATGATAAATGGTAATGCTCAGGAAGGTTCTGATTGAAATTAAAAATGGTTTTCAATTGTTGCCATATTTGTATACTGTTAAAACAGAGCCAGGAGTGGAAACGTTGTGGAGAAAATGGAATGTGAATGAAATTTAGCCATGATGCTAACGTGGCCTGAAAACTTTTCATCTCAAAAGGTAGTAATAATTGCATCTCTGAGTGTACAACCATTTTGTGTCTATTTTGTGAAGGCATCTACAAAATAACTGTGATGTAGATGTACTATAGAGTGTTGAAGGGTTTGGATTAGTTATGGTGGCCGTTAATATCTTGTCTGTTTCCTGATTGTACATATGTTGAATGACCTTGTTTCCACTTCATCACTACAAATTGGAGCAGAGCTATATTTTACTCATAGGGGGACTTGACCTTTGATCTTACGGGTGAGGGAGGTCACAACCCAGGTGGGGTATTGTCATCACTGCCGTGACGTGGCAACTTAACCTCCAATTGGATGGTTGGATTTCCAGGTGTGAACAGAGCTAATATATGAGTTGTCCGTCATGCTGAATACATTTTCTCTGAAATTAGCCCATGATGTTGGAGCTCAGAGCCTCCAGAAGATGATGAGTTTGACCTGAAAGCTCACAGAGTTCGGCTTCACTCACAGTCTGAGTATAGCTGTGTGTGTCATCAGTGATGCGGTGTGACCACATTCATGACTCATGATTAACCAAGAACAGCAAAGTCCAAATAATGAATCACATAGAATTGAGAGACAAATAATGAATAGCGTACATGTAGATGTAGATGTGAAAGTCCTATAGCAAAATGGGCTTTGGTTGGTAATCAACATGACTTTTTAAGCATTTTTGGAACAAGATAACCAACTCTTTTGTTTTGATAAGGTTAATCTCCTAGCTTGTAATACTATTTAAAAAAAATAGTTTCACAACTTTCGCATCATTTGACAAAATTACAGTTTGATGGAACGTATATTTACTTTTCTCTAAATTCTAAAATCAGTCCCTAGGTCATAAAAGTCCCCTTAGTTGAAGTAAGACCCTTAAATTTGTGTATGACCTTCATTGGAGGTATTGTCATGTGTATTTATATCTCGACTGCTATGTAGAAAAAGGACACTAGCCCTAAGCATATTATAAGTGTTACATAATGGAAAGTTGCCATAAAACACAATGGCGCCAGTACATATTATAATGACGCCAATGCCAGATCTAACTCAAATGGAGATTTATGGGATTATATAATGGCGCTATCTTTTTATGAGCTTAAAAAATATGACTATAATTTGGACAGTTGAAGACAGTCTTCAAACTAACTTCTAATATTTTTGCTTAGTTTAAGAGGTCATCCTTTTTTTTCTAATTACATGCAGTACTAATTACTATTTCCATAAATGTAGCATATGTTCATTATGTTGTGTGAATGCATTAGCATTTTAAAACATGAGATACCCTCAACCTGGGATGCAGGTCAGATCGACTCTCATCTCCGCCACGAATGATGAGCTCTCTAACGACACGTCCCTAGAGCTTTATGCCCCTTGGCAGGATATCCCATGATTCTCTCTGACAGCTGAAGCACCAGCTCCTTGACACGTGGAGAGATTTATCAGCTGAGGCGTGACACTCTGGAGTCCTCTAGAGAGGCATACATGAGAATGAAGAAACAAATAGCATTCTCTTTTCACTGCTAATTAAACATAACCTTTAAGTCCATGCTAATCGCTTCTTTGAATGGCTACACTTCCTGCTGCACAAAAGTAGAGTCTTCCTCCCAGTGCTCGTTTGTGGGATTTTTGTACAGATGTGCCTATTGACTGGAGCATTCGTATTTATGATATAAACGCACTTGAACACCACCACAAGTCGTATTTAGTCTCTGGATTTAGTTTGAGCCCTACATTTCTAAGTTGGGGGACATCCCAAAGTAATGGTTCCAATAGGTACAGCAGTTATTTTGTATTTTGTGAAAGTACACATTAGCCTAATATTTATGATATTTGCATTACTTTTTTTGTAATGTCTGACTGAGTAAGTGGTAGGAAAGTAGGCAGCTTTGGAGAATACCTTAAGTATAGTTCAGCCAAAAATGGAAATTCTTTCATCATTTACTCTCTTTCATGTTGTTGAGTTCAACACTGACATCGAAGAATCATTTGAGGAAAGAAATGACGTTGGTTTCCCAGTTATAAGTAATACAGTGTGTCCAAATTAAGAAACCAAAGGCCCTCTTCAAAGATCTTCAAGTGCTTCAGCCAATCTGGTTGCTACAAGAAGAAAAAGACCATGGCTAAATCCGAAATCACCCCCTAAACCCTCATTCAATATTCCCCATGAAAACGAGTGAGCGAATTCGGACAGCCGTTGAGCGTACATCGGTTGTACACTCGTTATGGACTTTATGCACAGCTGCACTACTTCCTGAACTTTATCCAGCTCCTTTGTTTCCTGTCTGCCATTATTGGACAAACTGATTAATCCAGGTGTGTCTGATTATTGTTGATGGTCAGGCACACCTGGATTAATCAGTTTGTCCAATAATGGCAGACAGGAAACAAAGGAGCTGGATAAAGTTCAGGAAGTAGTGCAGCTGTGCATAAAGTCCATTGCAGTGCAATGTGGGATTAAATAAGTGCACTCAATAATGTCCACTATCGTTTCAGACACCACTACAAATGGCTGTCCCCTCAAATAACGCCGTATTTGAGGGTATAGGGGCCGATTCAGCCCATGAGTCAGCATGACGACCTTCCTTTCTAATGGCATCTGAGAAAGCAACCAAGAGACGCCATGAGAAAATGAATAAACAGATGATTGCATCGCATGCATCCTTTGAGGACCTAAAATGCATTACTGGAAAGGCAGTTGAGAGTTTCTTTCATATATTTGAAGACTTCACATACAAAAGCTTCTAAACACCACCACATCCATTAAAAATTAGATAACAATATTGAGCGAATGCTCTCGGCACATATTATACCTTCATAAAATACTTTAGCTTCAAACCTGCTAAATCCCAGCCTCAGCCTATTCAGAAATACCTGTTTGTTGGCAGAAACCTCTAAACGACACTTCCCTTAGCCAGCAAAAGCCTCTAAGTTCACAGAACCATTCAAAAGGCACAAATCGAATTATATGATTTCAAGATCAGTATCGAGCAGTAAGTTTTTATCCTGAGATATCTCTAAAGAGATTTTTAACTAAACAAGATGTTTAGAAGTGTATACTAGAAGTGTACATTTTAGGACAATGGATTGTTTAGATTGAACTAATATCAGTTTAATCTTTACTGACTTAATTCACTTCTTAATGCACAAATTAACAGTGCACTTTTATAGTTATTTATTTATTATTTAATCTTTTTCATTTATTTTTTGATACATCTGTCACAACGCTGTGCTGTAAACGCACACAACCACAAGGATGAAGGGAAACAGGCGGTCTTTAATAAATCCACAGGTATATCCACAAACAGAGAACAGCAATCCAACACAACTTAACCATAGACGAGACCCAACAGCAATGAACAGAAACAAAGAAACTTAAGGACAAACAAGGATACACACCTGAACTAAATGATTAATCAAATGAACAACCATGACAACAAACTCAACTCAGGAAAATGGTGCAAACTGAAAAACGAAGTTCAAATGGTGTGTGACTGTGACAGTACACCCCCTCCCGGAGGGCGCGACCTCGCACCGGCAGACGAATGGAGAAGGCTTTGGTGGAGGGAGAATATCGCGGAGAGGGATAAAGAATCAGGAAGTCCAGGGTGGTGGAGGTGCTGGAACTAACCAGGGGATGGCCTTGAACAGGGGCATGCGGATGGAGACCCAGGCCACAGCCAGGACTGCGATCCATGGTGGTGTCGATGGATCGAGGAGCCATGGTGTGAAGATTCTCAACGTCACCTCAGGGACGACTGGAGGCGACTAAGGTGATGGAGGTGGAGCTCACTGCGCAGACGGATAGCCGATGAGGTGGAGAGACACGAAGACCTAGCGGCCGCGACGGAGCCTCAGCGATGATCATAGTGAAATTACTGAACCTAAACTTAGGGGCCTGATAAAAAAGAGAAAAGAAAAGAAAAATATCCGACGGCCTTAAAGGTTTTTGCATCTGAAGTCTTCATTTGTTCTGTGGAGTTGTACTCAAAATAGGAACGTTTCATGTTTAGCAGTTTTATCTTAATATGTGGTTTTGTTTATTTATTCATGTTCAGATGTTTTAAGACATATACAGTGTCTCAAACTATTTTAAACATGAAGGAAATAATAACACCACCTTTATAGAGAGAATGTGTAATACTAACTGAATACAGTACATGCCTCAGAATAGGTAGTTCTAAGAAATGGAAAGCTGCCAATGTGGGATAATATGTTCCCATCCTGGAGTCATGGCCATCCATGGGGAATTTATTGGCATTTATTTGAGTACCCTTCATTTATACTTTTATTGTGAAGTGTGCATGCTGGCACAATGGTTCTCACAAAAATGCCCAGGTTTTCCTCCATCTGCACGTCATTCTCCCAAAGGCCTGCTCAACCTCAAGGCAGAACCCAAACCTATGTCACCCAAGGTAATGTTGTACCATCTTTAATATCTTTTTTACACCTATACTAAGTAAACAAGGCCCTTGCATGGCAAATGCATTATATGAATTAAGCCAGTAGAAGAGGTCTAAAACCAAGAACAGGTCTTAACTGGATCTATTCACAGGAAACTAATAAAGCCTGAATATATCCCTGCATCCTAACTGGCAATAAACAAAAGGAATCAGCGAGTATCACACTACATGGAGGAATTCTCAGAATGCAAGATATGTTTACTGCAACACTTTTTATGTGACAGGCCTTTTACAACTGTGTGTGTGTGTGTGTGTGTGTGTGTGTGTGTGTGTGTGTGTGTGTGTGTGTGTGTGTGTGTGTGTGTGTGTGTGTGTGTGTGTGTGTGTGTGTGTGTGTGTGTGTGTGTGTGTGTGTGTGTGTGTGTGTGTGTGTGTGTGTGTGTGTGTGTGTGTGTTTTTAAATAATATATTTATATAAAATTAACAATAGCTGGAACACACTGACACTTTGCAGACTGCATGGATTAGGAGAGACCAAGCCAAGGTCTAAATGAAACAAACCCTTTGCAACAGCTCAAAGAGCCTGGTCACATTTCTAGCTTTCCTCAGAATCACTTTCTCGTCGTTTCATTTGTACCTATTTGTTCAACTGATTCAGTAATACCTTTAAAAGTGGAAAAGCAATGAAACGCATTCATCACTCTTGGGCACACTATGGCTAATCCCTTGAGATCAAGTGAACATGCGTGGGCTGCTCCACCTATGAAAAGCCTTGTAAAAGAAAACTATGTTCCTTCCCTGAGTGCTGAATGACCAGCTGATGGACTTCTGGTCACTGGCAATGAAGCCGTGCTGATTAGTTATGCCTGTAAAGCTTGATAGAAGACAGCAGTCGGGTTGTGAGAAACGGTACCGTTATAATATAATTTTAATGCTGATTTGTTTGCATGTATGTTTGGGAATACAAGTAATACTCTAGCGTTTACAAAAGCAGCATTTGCATATCTTCGCAGTAGAGAATGGACATCAGTGTCATTGCAGAAGATCATCACCTCTGTCACAAACTGTGAGATTTATGACACACACCGTATTTGAGCCTATGGGCCATAACCTTTCACAACAAGGTAACGGGAGATGTGTCCACTATACGGGAGATGGCAACTATGAATGATTTAACCCTTTGCAGTGCACAAGAGCCAAACAGATTGACGTATAGCCATTTTCAGCACTTGGTAAACATCTACATTTACCCATTATAGGCTATTCATCATGTTCATTTGATGTGAATCAACTATGAGTCATTCAGAAATCTATGGATGCATTATTTGAAATGGATAAATATCAAGTATAAGGCATATGGGGTGTTTTATTTTTCGCCTTATCCTCCCAATTGCTCTGTTTGAACATTTAGGAACTGTATACACTAAAATGATCTGCCTGAGAGCAATATGAGCTGTCAACAACTCGCAACCTTCAATAAAACATCACACACTGATCTTGTAGAAAAATCTCTGAGGACACATAACACTTCGGAAAGGCCTTTCATGTGTTTATGGATTTAAGATAAATGGTTCTTATAGCTATTTTTACTTCACATGCGTGAGCTTTTCAAAAGCCATTTTGACTGCGCACATTCCAGGCTATTTTTACGGGGCGTGAAAACAAGACTCTCTTTCCAGTGTCCAGCATTTCTATGTGCGTGTTTTTAGAAATTAAGGTAGTTTTCATGAAGGCAGTCCACAATGCAATTTACAGCAAAAATCAATGCCTGTGATTTATTTGTCTTGGGTGGTTGGTTACTTAGGCCTATAAATCAAATCGAATCCTGTCAGTATAGTTTTATTGTCTCATATACTGTACAAGGGTGTACCAGAACGTCATGCATTCCCTGGGAATCAAACCCATAAGCTTGGCGTAGCAAATATATGTATTCTTTACTATTTTTAATGCTTTTGAAGTATTTTATGCTCATCAAGCCTGCATTTATTTGATAAAAAAAAACAGAAAAAAAAACTGTAATATTGTAAAATATTATTACAATTTAAAAGACTGGTTTTCTATTTGAATGAACTCTAAAATAGCCTATAGTTTATTTCTGTGATGCATCATTACTCCAGTCTTATTGGTTACTCGGTTATTACCAATGCTAGAAACAGTTGTGCTTTATAATATTTTTTTTATAACCTGTGATACTTTTTTCAGGGTTCTGGGATGAATAAAAAGTAAAAAAAGAACAGCATTTATTTAGAATAGAAATCTTTTGTAACAATATACACTACCATTCAAAAATTTGGGGGCAGTAATTTTTTTCTTTTTTGAAAGAAATTCAGCAAGGATGTGTGAAATTGATAAAAAGTGATAGTCAAGATTTATGTTGTTAGAAAAAAAATCTATTTTGAATAAATGCTGTTCTTTTTAACTTTTTATTCAATAAATCCTGAAAAAAGTATCATAATTAATATTATGCATCACAACTGTTTCCGACATTGATAATAACTGTGCATCAAATCAGCATATTAGAATGATTTATGAATGAAACTGCAGTAATGATGCTGAAAATTCAGCTTTGCATCACATGAATAAATTATATTTTAAAGTATCTTCAAATAGAAAACCTGTAATAATATTTCACAACATTACAATATTAATGTTTTTTTCTGTGTTTTTTATCAAATAAATGCAGGCTTAATGAGCATAAGATACTTCTTTCAAAAATATGAAAAATAGTAATTTTTCCAAACTTTTGACTGGTACTGTATATGTAATGGTTGCTTCTGTCTCTGTGATCCTGGGGTTTTTGTTCCTTTGTTCCTTGAGTTCTGTGTTATCTGTTTAATGTATTACTTTATTAAAAAACCCTGCGTTTAGATCCTCACCTTCTCCAGTTTTCTCCAGTACATTACAATATATATATATATGTATATATATAATGTCCCCTTTATTTCTCACTCGGACTCCTGTGTTCCTGAAGGCCTATTGAAATGAGTCTGAAGCCCTGCAACAGCTAAGCACCGGATAGAATTTCACATTCTATATTTAAGTCCCCTGACTTGTGTCACAGGGCTATTTAAATGCCAACAGTCTTACTGTCAAAACAGCCTACAACAACATGATGGACCTGTTTGAGACCAACACTTATTTTTTCAACGATTTACGTTATCTTGAGGGGGACCATGGGACTTTGGATATGCCAGGAGTGTCCCCACTCTATGAGGGTAATGACAGCCCTTTGTCCCCGGGACAGGAACCGGTCCCGTCCGAGACAGGGTGCGAGAGCAGCGGAGAGGAACACGTCCTCGCGCCGCCGGGACTCCAGTCGCACTGCGATGGTCAGTGTCTCATGTGGGCTTGCAAGATCTGCAAAAGAAAATCTGCGCCCACTGACCGGCGGAAGGCCGCGACTCTGAGAGAGAGAAGGCGGCTCAAAAAGATCAACGAGGCGTTTGACGCGTTAAAGAAAAAGACGGTGCCCAATCCGAACCAGAGGCTACCCAAAGTGGAGATTTTACGCAGCGCAATAAACTACATCGAGAAACTGCAGGACATGTTGCATTCGCTGGATGAGCAAGAACAGAACTCTGACAATGACCCATACACATACAACGTGAAAGAAAACCATGTAAGAACATTTCCAAGCCAATACAGCCGATCCACGTGCTCTGACAGCAGCTGGATCCACGTGGTGCCACATGTCTGCTTCCAACTAATGATTATTGATATTAATTACTAAAATTAAATCAAGAG